>NW_028229755.1:0-89651 GCF_053477565.2 Lygodium microphyllum | reverse complement strand
AGGTGGATTGGGTACATAAAATCCATGAATCCTGAGTTCATGCACATAGTAGGTAAAGACAACCCAGTTGCTGATATGCTTTCACGAGTGAGGTATGATGATATGGATTTTTCCTGTATTGATGATGTTGATGAAGGGGTTGATCTTGTAGCCATGCATGCTGACCATATTTGTCATGTGACTGCTTTGGAAAGCTTTGATGAGTCTTTGTATACAGGAGAGTATTTACAGATTGGTCGTTATTTGAGTACTATTTCTAGACAGGATGGATGAACAGAAGCAGACTTCAAGAAGATTAGAAGAAAATCTTATGGTTTCTTCTTGCAATGTGGGATGCTTTGGAAGCATCCACAAAAGTGAGGAGGATAGCCATTGAGAGTTGTTTGTGATAGAGCTTCATAGGTGCATATCATAAAAGAATTCCATGAAAGTCTTTGGGCTGGGCATGGAGCTGTATAGGCAACCTATGAGAAGATCAAAGAGTGCTATTGGTGGAAAGGCATGTATAGAGATATTTCACAGTTTTTTGAGATATACCTCGATTGTCAGTTGTTCTCTTCAGTGAGACATAAAGATGAGTTTCATCCTACCTATCCTCTATATATTCATTACAAGTGGATTCTTGATTTGATTACTATGCCTATTGGTATACACTATATTGGCACAAGAAGATCTCACAAATCAAGTGGAAGGAAGAGCATTACAAACAAAGTCTACATCAGTGGTTTGTAAGTTTCTTTTGGAGGATGTTATTTGGAGGTATGGATGTATTGGAAAAGTTACTGTAGATAGAGGTGAGTTGGATGCTGATGAGGCTAGGGAGTTTTTCTCTTGCCTTGGCATTCAACTTGCTTTAACTTCGGCATATAGTCCAGAAGAAAATGGGAAGAGCAAAAGATGCCATTTGTCGATTTGTGAAAGCCTTGGCCAAAGCATGTAGTGGACGAGTTCGAGAGTGGCCTAGGTTGTTGCCTTATGCCTTATGGGCTGATCACACTACACACAATGTGATTACAGGTTATATGCTAGCTGAGTTGATGTATGGACAGAAGCTAGTCATGCCTACAGAGATTTGCATGCTTACTTTGAGTGCTTTAATATGGTAGCAAGAAGAAATGTCTAGAGAAATGTCTAGAGAATATATTTTGACTCTTCCTATTCGTCAATTGGAGAGAAGACCCGAAGATATTGAGAGATCAATTCAAAAGCTCAAAGAGTCCAGAGTTCGCAATGAATACCACTTCGATAGTAGACACAGATTGAGGCCTAAAGAGATTTTATGGTCGAAGGTGATTTATCGGAACCAACAGTGGAGCAAAAATTGGACCTAATTATGATGTAGCTTCAAGAGAAATGAAGAGCACGTCAAACTTCGCAAGCTCAACTAGCTACTCCTCAACGACCCACTGTTGATCAAGATGGGCCGCAACCCAAAGATGTTATATGACGTACAATTGATGCGACACTCAAACCACAATCTATCAGGAAAGAAGCCAAGATAAGTAAAATAAATTTCAAATTCTATACTTTTAATGGGATACATGACGGAAAAACTATTCTCGCTTTTATAAATCAGTTTGATGATTATTTCCATGAAGAATAGTATGCCGAAAAAGACAAACTCAAGGGTGTCACTAACCATTTAGTGGACAGAGCATCATTATGGTAGACTATTGTCCGCAAAAGTATTGATTGTCCTACTAGTTGGAAGGCTTTTCAAAAGAAAATTTTGCAGAATTTTCTTGCACCTCAATTCCATGAAAAAGCAATCAAACAATGGGATCTTCTGCAATAAAGAGATTGTGAGCCTATTTCACAATATACTGAGCGTTTTTGGAACACCTTATTGCAACTTTGAATGCTTGAAGATGTACCTGAGGTGATCCACAAGTGCAAGTTTATGTCTGGTTTGCTTGGTCACTTCTATGTGGAGGTGAACATGTTCAAGCCAATGACTCTGGAGGATGCGATTTCTTTGGCCCATGATACTGAAGACAAAATTCGTGGACAAGAGAAGCGACCACAACAATTTTCAACTAACAGTAACTTCCATACAAAAATTTAATTCTAACTTTCAAAGATTCAATCAAAATCGCTTTGTTCCTTCTTCTTTTCATAAATCCTGGAAACGACCCCCTACTTTACCATCAAACACAAATTCAAATCCTAAGCCATCTTTCTAGCCAAATCCCAATATACCTAAACTCCTAGCCATTACCAATAATGTTTCCAAACCCAGGCCTATAGCTTGCTACAAGTGCCACTAGCCTAAACATCTAGCGGTGAATTGTCAATCCAAAAAGCAAACTATTCACATCAACTACTTGGGAGCGACTGAAGATAAAAACCATGAAGAAATGCCAGACTTCACAGAAGACGATGATGATATCAGTACTACTTCAGATACTTTACCATATATGCCAAATCCTCATTCATTATTAACGATGAAATGTCTTGTGTATGGTAAAGAAAAGATTGTTTTGCATGATAATACTAGGGACTTTTAATCATTTCCTACATAGGAAAAAAAAGAAAATTCCCTATCAATTCCCTAGTTAAAAATACACACAAGTAGGGAAAGTAAATAATAGGAAAAGCGAAACATTTCCTAGTTAGAGAAACTAGGGAATCGCATATGGAAATTCCCTACATAGGGGAAAAAATCCTATGAAGGGAATTTCCATAAGGGAAAAATCCCCTATGTTTTCCCTACATAGGGGATTTTTTTCCTATGTAGGGAATTTCCTATGCATGACTTTTGAGCCTATCGCGAAAGTAGGCCTTGCAACTTTCGTGGATGCTTCACTCCCATTGATTCCAGACGATCCAGCCGTATGTGATGAGTTTCTTGCGTCATACAGTAAGAAATCGGGCTTGGTTCGTAGTACTTCCATGGTTTTGACACCTAGAGGGTTAGGGAAGGCTTTGTCTCTTCCCTACAAAGAAGAACCCTTTGTTACAGCCAAACAATTATTCTCAAATGACGAGATTCTCAAGCTATTACAGAAGCAAACCAAAGAGGTCCTTGATGCCAAGAAGGTGATTAACACTTTTGGAGTGTCTTTCTCAATGATTAGTGATCCTCTCTGGAAGCTAGTCTGCCAATTTCTCTAAGACAGGTTAATGCCAAGACACCATCTCATTATTTGTCCAAGGAGCTCTTAACAGCTTCCAGGATGGTGTTAAAAGGGGTTTCCATTGATTGGAGTACTTACCTTCTTACGAAGATGGACCAACATTTTGTCAAAGTGACCAAAGGGAATGTTATAAATGTCACTTATGGTTCATATTTATATGCTTTCTTGACATTTTCAGGCCTTAAGAAGGGTGTGCTACCCCCTCCTCCATCTGTTTAAGTCCCTCCTCCTCCACCTTCAGAGGATTTAGAACCCATTGACATAGAGGATCTTGATTCCCCTCCTCCATTGGTCATTCAGTGGAAGCGCTTGAAGCGTGTGGCAGAAAAAGTTCCACCAGTCATTCCTTCAGTACAAGTTCTTGGTACCTCTGGAAGTGACCTTCTTGCCTACCTCACATGCAACAATTTATTTAGGGCACATCGAGAGGGTTCTTTGGAAATATCAGTTCCTTCGCTGAATAGTTTAGTGTTAAGGGATGCCATTCCTTTCCTTTGTAACGACATCCAGAGTTCTATTGAACTCTCAGTGATAGCCTGTGTTCAATAGTTATATGCTTCTTTCTATGAAGAATTGATGCAATCGAAAGACTAGTTGCATAAGGCAACCATCCTTTGCTAAAGATCCTCTTGCTGATCTATTTAAGCAGATGGAGCAACAGACCCAAATGATTGAGACCCATAGAGAAGAAATATCTTCTTTGAAAATTTGATTAGCAGAAGCTCAGTCAAAGGTCACTAGATTTTCGAAAGAGAAAGAGAAAATTTCCAAAGAAGCTCAAGAGTTTAAGACTCTTTGAGATACGAACCGGTCAGCTTTGCAAACTGCTCATAATACATTGAAATCCCAAGCTTCCCAGATTCAGCAGTTGTAGGACCAATTGGCGTAGTCATGGTCCATTCCTCCAAGTTCCAATGTTCCTATGATTCCTTCTATATCTCAGCAGGACTTGGCAGTTCTCCAGAGATAGGCCACATTATGTCCGTTGTTTCAAGATAAAGTGGAAAGATTGCAGTCTCGGATGGACTTATTATGGTCTACATTTAAGCAATTTTAGGAGTATGTTCCTCCCGACCATTCCTTTTTTTTCCATTATCAGCTCTGCAGAAGTTGGCCTTCTATATGAAGCTCTCAACGATGGATCTCCCTCTTCTAGAGGATGGTTGGAGTGGGTCTTAGTCTTCTGATTTGCTGACAGAAGTTGTACGTATGGTCTTTGAAGATTCCATGACGATAGATACCATTTCGCTGTCTTATATGTATCTACAAGGTGATATGTTAATTTTAGATGATGTAGATCTCGCTTGGTATGTGGGGGATGTGGTCTTACAAGCTACCTTATATGTTAACTATTTAAAGTTGAGGATAGATGACATGTTCCAGTGTTATTGTTCTAAAGTGGCTACTTGCCTGGACACTTCATGGCATTCAATGATTGATTATGTAGTCTTGAACCAACGCCAGAATACAGCTTCTACTTATGTGCAGAGCACTAACCAATTGAGGGTGGATCTCCTAGTTTATCTTTCCAAGAACCATCCATTTGATTCATCCTTCTTTGATGCCTACCATAGACAATCTGTTTTAGGTCCCTCTGTTTCTAGCTTATTGTACTATCAACAAATGGTCCATTGCTATGATCCTTATTTATCCCTTTATCAATCCAACTCAACAACTATCTTACCTCTCGTGTTCCAATCTCAGGGTTTTCCTCAAATTCCCATCTTTACCTATTGTTCTTTCATTGAAGATCGAGTCTTTTCTCCTTCTCCTCCATGCCCTCCATCTATCCATATACCTTCTACTTTTTCTGCTTATCAATTGACACCTTTCTTAACTATTTCGCTTAAATTTTTAGTTAATCCTTCTTTAGCTTATTCCTCATTTTATGATTTTTCCTACCCATCTCTTCATCTTCTTTTACTTATTCCACTTCCATCTCTTGTCACTTCTATTTCTCAACCCCCTCAGTTGGTTAGTGGCTACGAAGGATTTGATCAGCAGATTCTGAGAAGAAGATGATGGAGCTCAACTAATTCTCTCACGGGACCATAGATTAATTGGCCATTAATTCCAGGGGACTGGACAACTGCTAGTCAAGCATACCAAAATTACCTCCATTTTTCTCACCAATATTCACAATCTCTAGATCCTTCAGTGAGATTGACATCCCATTTTACTTGGTATTTATCATATATGCATAGGCATTCCCATAACGATCAAAAGGCCATTCCAAAGCTTTATATGAATGTCAATGTGAACATTGATTGCCAACAGTTGGATGTCCTATATTTTCATGCCCTTTGTCTACCTACTAGATACCTTGTTTTGCTAGAAAGGATGTGCTGCCTTCAATTCTTTCAAAATCCTCCCAAGACATTTGTAGATGAGTCCTTATCCATGGATCATTTTTGTAATCACCAAGCCTTCAAAAGGGATCACCTTCATTGATGCCTTTTTGGATGATTCTTAATTATATATATCTCTCTTTTTGGAGGTGTCATTCAAATGGTTGTGTTTATGTGTGTGTTGTATTAATTTGTATGTGATGAGTTCGTGCTGGTTGGATAATTTGCTCGAGAGCTCTCTTTTCAACTATTGATGGTGATGGTGGATGGCAAGCCTAAGATGGAGAGTTGAAGAACCTTTTATATCATTTACAAATTTGTTATGACTTTCTATTGTTTATGAGATGTGTTAATGAATAACAAAGTTTTCCTTTAGTTGTATTCTTTTCTATCAGATACAGGTAATAAGTTGGGATCGTGGTGGGGTGATTATTGAAGATACTCAAAAAGATCAAATTGAGCTCTTTAGTGAACTTATATTCTTCTTTTCCTTAGGTCGCGAGGACACTTCCTTTCTAAGTGTGGGGATATGTTGAGAGTGGAAAAAGACTGAATTTCTGATTGATTTTTGTTGTTTTTGAGGTCTGAATGATTGATTTTTGATGGATTTAGAGTGATGTATGGTTGTTAATGGAAGTGTTTGAGAGTATTTTGGATGATATTGATTATGTTTTGGAAGCTCATGATGATTCTTAGTGAAAATATGAAGCTTTGTGATGTTCTGATAGGTTTTATTGAGGTTCGAATTGGTTATGATACCTTTTGTATAGCTTCTGTTTTGTTCTGATTTTTTTTTGTATGAAGCATGGATTGATGATTGATGAAGCATGGAGATTCTGATTTTCTTCTATTGAGGTTCTGATTTTCTTCTGTATGAAGCATGGATTGATGATTGATGAAGGTTGAAATATTTTGAAAGATTATTGAATAGTTTTTTATATTTTGGAAGGGTTTTAGTATGAGTTATGAGGATTTAATGTTCTCTGATGACATTTTGTAACCCTCTGTAAACCTTTTGGTAGAGCCTTTGTCTCTGCTCTGTATTTGTTCTGTATCTGCTCTGTTATTGTTCTGTTCCGTTTTGTAGATCTTCTATAAGTATTCTTTGGAATGTATGTGCGAATTTGGAAAAGTTTTCTAACTTTTGGAAAGGATGAATCTAAGTTTAAAAGAGCTAAAACAAATGGAAGAAGCAGCTGCTGAAAACTGAAGAGAAGATTGGAGTGACAGTGACAGTAGTGAGCTATGAAGAGACACTATAGTGGCTCTGGTACCTCTTCACATCAGACATACCTCTTGGGAGGTGCATCCATGACTTAAGAAGGATTATTAAGGGTTATTATTGAGTATTGTAGTGAGAAGAGGATGTACTATCGAGAGAGAGAGAAAGAGAGAGTCAGAGATAGCCAATTTTATCAAAACAGTGTATCTTTCTATGAGAGATTGAGAGAGAAAACTATAAAGACATTGAAGATGAATACTATGTGATTGATTTCCATTCAAAAATGGTGTATTCTTTTATGTTACTTGTTCTATTGATGTATTCTATGAAGATGTTGAAGATAATGGTTGATTCTATCAAATCCGTGGAAGATATCTACTATGATGTTGCGTGAAGATTTGCTGTTTTCTTTGTTTTGGTCATCAAAAGAATGAAATAAAAGCTTGTTGATGTTATAAGATAGATTTTATTGCAGTAGAATCCCTTTTTCCTTGGTGTCTCTCTTGGGGCTCCAATCGTGCCCTAAACAAGATCACTATCAATAACAGATATCCAACCCCTAGGGTAGAGGACCTCCTGGATAAACTACAAGGAGCTACAATATTTAGCAAGATAGATCTTAAATCAAGATATCATCAAGTATGATTGGATACACCTGATATTTTCCAAATTGCATTTAGAACTCAATTTGGTCATTATGAATACCTTGTTATGCCTTTTGGTTTAACTAATGCACCAGCTACATTCAGTCACATGATGAATTGCATATTTTTGAAGCATCAGCATTATGTAATTGTTTTCTTTGATGGCATATTGGTTTTTAGTAAGAATGAGAATGAGCATTATGAACATTTATCTTTGATTTTCAAATTATTGAAAGAGAATAAATTACATATTAAAAGAGTGAATTTTTCCAAACCCACATTGAATACTTAGATATATTGTTTCATCTGATGGTATTAAAGTTGATCCTAAAAAGATAGAAGCAATTTTGAATTGGCCGATCCCTAAGAATATGCGTGAGTTACGTTCTTTCTTAGGTCTTGCTAGCTTTTACAGAAAATTTATGAGATATTTTTCATTGCTTGCATTACCTTTAACAAAATTATTAAAGAAAGGTATTGTATATCATTGGTTTGATAATCAGCATAAGTCTTTTGATTTACTGAAACATGCCTTTACACATGCCCCTGTTTTGTAATCACTTGACTTTAATAGACTATTCTTTCTAGTAGTAACTAATGCTAGGGGATCAGGAATAGGAGCTGTCCTTATGCAAGATTCACATCCCATAGCCTATTCTAGTTGCAAACTTAAACCCTCTGAGCTGAAGTATTCTACCTATGATAAGGAATTGTTACCTATAGTACAAACTTTATGTCAATGGAAATACTATTTAATGGGATTTGAATTCATGATCAAAACTCACCAACAAAGTATCAAACATCTCCTTAGTTCGCCACAAATCTCTGACTGTCATATTAAATGGGTTTCTTTTATTCAAATTTTTCATCCACTTATCCAATATCAATCTAAAGAAAAGAGAAAGTTGTTGTCGATGCCTTAAGTATAAGACCAAGTGTCCATAATATCTGCGTTATATCTTCTAATTCCCTTATCCCTATGAAAGATACCTATGACCAAAACCCCAATTTTCAAGCTGATTGGAATAAATTAGTTGCAAATAACAGGATTTCAATAGATTCATTGCCTTATTCTAAAGGATTTATGTTTTATGAGAAAAGATTGTGTGTAATTGTAACATTTAGATCATTTGTGTTGCACGAAATTCATTGTTTCCCATATCAAGGCCATAGAGGTATTATTTCTACTTTACGTACCTTGGTTGAAGATTTTTATTAGCCACAAATGGAATCTGATATTTCTAACTTTGTATCTGAGTGTTTAATTTGTCAAACAGTTAAACAACACCATGGTAAGCAATATGGTTTGTTAATGCCTTTATCAATTCCTGAACGACCATTGATGGGACCTAAAATGGGCCGGCACTGGCTATGGCACTAGCCGGACCTCATGCTCATGACACACAAACACCCTCACGGCCTCGCGGACCAGGAGCGTCAATCCAATGCTAAAGGACAAACTTGCCCTAAAGCTTAATTCATGCATTTATAGTTCATAGTCCAACGTTTCCCTAAAACTCCTCAAAGGGAGAACCCTTATACATTAGCAATGCCACGATCACATACATATGGGAGGCACTCCACCGACTAATAGTCGGAGCCCCACTGCAGCTCTCCTACATCGCAAGGATTGGCCCTTTGATGCGCTGCTAAATATATAACACAAACGAGTACAAACTCCTCTCTTTTATATTTCTCGTATTTCCAGGAGATATACCATGCTTCCTCACTTCACAATCCCTTAAGAAACCAACCCTCTACCCTACGGCAAGGGATAACCTCACACTCTCAATCGTGGGTCAAAGTCCTAAGAAAACAATTGCTATGCAGTCCAGGAGATTTTCCTTCGATACCATGAACCATGCATAGTGCATAATGTGAATGGTTTAGTGCACAAACAATAGAAAATCAACATTGTGCTTAGTGCAAAAGCATTCTTTCAATGATTTTGACTATCGCTCGTATGCGGTGTTGCATGAACCTAGCACCGAGGAGACCTTGTGCTACTAGGTCCTTACTTTAAATTAACGACCGATCTATATGATATGCATAAAAACCAGCAAGCTTTTCATCATTTCATTCAGCATTTAAACACCTTTTATACACTACCCCCTCACCCGTTTAGGTTGCGCACTATTGCTTGGTTTAGGGTTCATTTTCATGTTTTTGTTGTATGAAAAGCAATAAAAACTCACTAAAACATCCATTTTTTCCTTATTTTTTTTCCATTTTTTCTTTTTTTGGGTATTTTTTTGCAATATTAAATAACTGAAAATACAAAATGAGTTGTGGGCTGTGGCCCTTAGGTTCATTTGCAGCAAAAACACAAATTTAGTTGGTGTGTCTTATTATATTTTCCATTTATATATCAAAAACACCCAAATTTCCCCTATTTCGCGTGTTTTACGGGTTTTACACTATTAATTTCAGTCACAACACTTATGATTTTCTGATTTTCTAAGCATAAACTGATCAAACTCATAGCAAACAACATTATAATGTATAATCATCCCATGGGAACAAATATTCATGAAGCAAATTGCATAAAACATCAATTTCCTTTGTAAAAATGAAATTACCGTTCTTTGCGGGTTGTGGATTTTTATTTGCCATATCTCGGGATTGATTTTCAGCAGCCATTAATGCTCATGACAGCCCACAATCAGCAATCTTCATTCCTCTTGAACCACGGAGCAATCCGGTCTTCATTGGATAAGCATCCGTCATCCATTCTTATTCTTCTTCTTCACTACATGAATCTGCCCTTAAAGGAGAGAGAGGGAGGAGAGAG
Source organism: Lygodium microphyllum (assembly GCF_053477565.2). Taxonomy (NCBI): domain Eukaryota; kingdom Viridiplantae; phylum Streptophyta; class Polypodiopsida; order Schizaeales; family Lygodiaceae; genus Lygodium; species Lygodium microphyllum. The sequence continues at coordinate 79,509 of NW_028229755.1, read as the reverse complement.
AAAGACTAGATTTCCATCTCTTCATTCCCACAGCCATTTCATGGGTGAAGACAGGCGATAAGACCAGCCAAGAGAGGAAAGATCAGCCCCATGATCGGTTGTATGGGTTGCTTTCAGCTTGCATACTCCATCTCCATCATGAGAGGGCGCAAAAAACGGCCGCCATGTTGCTCCACGTTTTTTCTTCATCCTTCATTCTCTCTCCACGTTTTTTGCTTCATAAGGTGCATAAAATTTTAGAGAGGGGGTCCAAACTCAAAAGGCATGCCCAATTTTGGCCTCCCAAGTGTCCACCTTTTCATATCTTGACCGTTTCTTTGGCCATTTTCCCGTCCTGGCTCCGATTCCAGCTCTGAAAAATCTTGGGCATCCGACTTGACATCCCGCATTGGCCGGTAACTCTTGATAACCCGCACGGCAGTCTCAAAAATTATAAAAAATCAACAAGTGTCACTCGGGCGCCTTTAAAACACTTTGACGCTGTCCTAGGTCGAGCCGCCGCCTTCGACGTTGAATATTTTTCCCTTGATATTCGTAATTTTTAGCTATTTTTAGGCACTTCTCGGCATCAAAACTCCGCTCTCATTGGCGACCACGGGATAGGGCGACTCAGCCCGTTGAATCCCACCATAGATCTGCGCAAAAACAACCAAAGGAAGCATCAAGCTGATATAAAATAGATACATACTAAACATAACACAATGCTCAGCCTACCCCCTGACAGAACCAAGGCATGACATCCACAAGGAGTAGACCTAGCATAATCTGATAAAAGGTTCGAAGCTAGTCACTAACCAACCGCTCCAACATGGCCAAACTAAAAGAACTGTCAAAGAAGTTGCCCTAAGTGATGATCTGAATTGTCTACCAAACTAAGGACAACACAACTAGGAGCTCCTACTAGACGAGGACTCCTATAGCCTGATTCAAGAAGTATTTTCTTTCAGCACATTTCTTCTTTTAGGGTTTTCATTTTTTCCATACTTGGGCATGTAAAAAGGAGGGAGCTGAGCGTAGTGACCCAAGGAGAACAGGGCATCGGCCTTAGGTCCTATCTCGGTACCCAAGAACCTACCAAGCCCTCGCAAGGCGACACTTAATCCTTTTCTGATGCTCACTTTTATTTTCGCTCCAACCTTCCTTAATTTCTTCTTTTCTAGCAAGATACCACCCCTAGGAAGACAAGGCATCGGCCCGGGGTCTGACTCATCCCCAGGAACCTACCAGACCCTCGCAAGGCGATGATCAACTGCTCATAAATTTCCCTTTCTTTTCTTTTCTATTTTTATAGGGGTTAGAACCCCTTTTTACACACCTTCGTATATACTTATTTTCTTTAAAATATTCAGGGTTTCTTTCCTTGTATCATCTTTATTTTTCTTTTGGCAGGCTTCTCTAACGGCCTCACAACTAATAAGAACTCCTAGAATGGCTGCCTAGCAGGCTAGCAGAACAGGGCCACTAGGACTTCCGTCTAAAACATGTCTTTTGATGCTTAGCAATGTATTCACAGGAGGCAACGGCTACTCAGACCTCCCTCAGACATACTTAACCTAAACCTGGGACTTCATGCCTTGGACAACACTGGTCCCCAATAAGAAAAGAAAATCCCCTTAACAAGTACACAAATACATATAGCATAAAAACCATAGTACTCATAAAGGAAAGATATCACCTGGAGAGGCCCACAAGAAGCTTCCGCGCAACAAAAGGCTCCTTCCAAGCTCTTGTTCAAACCTGTCTAGCACAAAACTAAAACACGAAACCATTAACCATACCTATAGTAAACAGACAACTGGCCCTCTTGGCCTAATGAAATAAAGCACTTCACTACAAAAACTGAATCGGCCCTCTTGGCCTAACGAGATCTGGACGTAATATCCAAAGCAACTAGCCTTCCTAGCTTAAAACTAGATAGGTCATTTTAGTCCACGTAATACTGATGTCCTTGGCATATACATCACACCCTCTCAGACTACCTAGGGTGCCAAAGATAGCATATCACAGGTCGACTAGCCCCATGCTACTCATGCGAGTTAGCTAAAAGCTTGATCTTGTATGGTTTTTTTTTCTTATAATCTCCGGGTTTTGTAGAGCTACAAGTCCAAGCCTCTCCACAAATAACTCATCAATAAGACTGATCCCTTCTTGGGCACTATGACCTGAATGAATAGCCTCAATAGGCTTGTATGTCCCACATTTATTGTAATCTGAATAAACTGGTCATTCAAGCAGTTAAGTGGCTCCTTTGGGAGAAAGAATCATAGCTTTATACTCATTCGAACCTTCCCTATTTGGGTTTTCACATAAATCAGTGCTGCGACCCAAACTAGGTAGAACTTCAAGCCTAAGCACATCACATGGGTGTATCCCAAGGCAGTGTATATGGTCAAATGTATATCCAATCTTACCCTCTTGGGGGTTCGACAAAATATATCCAGATGAGATCCTTGGCCTTGCATCCGACACTCTTGCCATACTTTTGGAGTTTTTGGGTCTCCAAACCCATCTCACATTTTCCTTAATATTCTTGCATTCCCTCAATTTGCTGCACTGTTCTGATGAACTCAATGCAAACTTATCCCTATGGCCAAATGGCCTCACATCCTTATGACCTTTGTGAAGCACAGGTGGACTTTTAGCATTTTTCATCCTCTTTACAAAAGATGTTTTTACTTGCTTACGTCCATACTACAAATTTTTTTCCATAAGAACCATGCTTTCATTGAAGGGAACAACATCCACCCGAAAGAGAGCAGAATTTTGATGCCGAGAAGTGCCTAAAAATAGCTAAAAATTACGAATATCAAGGGAAAAATATTCAACGTCGAAGGCGGTGGCTCGACCTAGGACGATTTTAAGCGTCAAAGTGCTTTAAAGGCGCCCGAGCGACACTTGTTGATTTTTGATAATTTTTTAGACTGCTGTGCGGGTTGTCAGGAGTTACCGGCCAATGGGGGATGTCAAGCCGTATGCCTAGGATTTTTCAGAGCTCGAATCGGAGCCAGGACGAGAAAATGGCCAAGGAAACGGTCAAGATATGAAAATGTAGACACTTGGGAGGCCAAAATTGGGTATGCCTTTTGAGTTTGGACCCCCTCTCTAAATTTTTATGCACCTTATGAAGCAAAAAACGTGGAGAGAGAATGAAGGATGAAGAAAAAACGTGGAGCAACATGGCGGCCGTTTTTTGCGCCCTCTCATGATGGAGATGGAGTATGCAGGCTGAAAGCAACCCATACAACCTATCATGGGGCTGATCTTCCCTCTCTTGGCTGGTCTTATCATCTATCTTCGCCCGTGAAATGACTGTGGGAATGAAGAGATGGAAATCTAGTCTTTCTCTCTCCTCCCTCTCTCTCTTCTAAGGGCAAATTCATGTGGTGAAGAAGAAGAAGAATGGATGACGGATGCTTGTCCAACTGAGACCGGATTGCTCCGTGGTTCAAGAGGAATGAAGATTGCTTATTTGTGGGCAGTCATGAGCATTAATGGCTACTGGAAATCAGTCCCGAGACATGGCAAATAAAAACCCGCAACCCGCAAAGAACGGTAATTTCATTTTTACAAAGGAAATTGATGTTTTATGCAATTTGCTTCATGAGTATTTGTTCCCATGGGATGATTATGCATCATGTTGATGTTTTCTATGAGTTTGATTAGTTTATGCTTAGAAAATCAGAAAATCACAAGTGTTGTGGACTGAAATTAATAGTGTAAAATCCATAAAACACACGAAATAGGGAAAAATTGAGTATTTTTTATATATAAATGGAAAATATAATAAGACACACCAAATAAATTTTTGTTTTTGTTGAAAATGAACCTAAGGGCCATAGCCCACAACTCATTTTGTATTTTTAGTTATTTAAATATTGCAAAAAATACAAGAAAAATAGGAAAAATAGAGAAAAAAATAAGGAAAAAATGGATTTTGAGTGTTGAAAATTAAGGAAAAATAAGATTCATGTTTGTGGATGTATGGGGGGTCTGAAGTATGAGGTTTAGCCTAAGTTCAGCCCTACCTTTATGTTTTAGTGAGTTTTTATTGCTTTTCATACAACAAAAACATGAAAATAAACCATAAACTGATCAATAATGCACAATCTAAACGGGTGAGGGGGTAGAGTGTATAAAAGGTGTTTAAAGGCTGAATGAAATGATGAAAAGCTTGTTGGTTTTTATGCATACCATTTAGGTTGGTCGATAATTAAAAATTAAGAACCTAGTAGCACGAGGGTTTCTCGGTGCTAGGTTCATGCAACGCCGCATACGAGTAATAGCCAAAATCATTGAAAGAAATGTTTTCCACATGTGCGCAAATGCTGATTTTCTTAATTGTTTGAGCACATGGACATTCACAATTTGTATGAAGCATAAAATGATAAAAGATATTAGACAATACCTCCTAGATGCATAGCAATTGCTTTCTAGAGAAACATGACCCGCGTTGAGTGAGTAAGGTTGTCCCAAGCTATAGGCTAGGCGTTGGGTCTAAGGGAAAGAAAGTGAGGTATGGTACATTCCTGGATACGATCAATTGGTACCTTGAGTGAAAATATGTGCGATATTGTGTTATATATGTTTAGCGACGCATCGAGGGGCCAATCCCCAAGATGTAGGGGAGTCATAGTGAGGTAGCGGCAGTTAGCCGTGGGAGGACCTCCTATGTTTGTACTTCATGCTATTTGGCAATGTGTTGGGACTCCCTCTGAGGAGTGTTAATTGGGTTAGAGTTGGACTACGAGACGTGATACAAATGCAAGATGTTTAGAAAGATAATGTATGTGTCATCCACGCTCCTGGCCGCCGTGGGGTTGTTGAGCGCATGATAGAGGTCCAACTAGTGCATGAGCCAATGCCGGCCCGTTTTAGGTCCCATCAGTGGTGCGTCTGCCGGGTGCTGCCTATAAGTGGCGGTTTTCGAATCTAAGATTTCAAGGCACCCTAAATTACCCATAAAATGGGGTTTATTCAAGGATGGAAAAACTTGGCTTTTCCTGTACAAAACTTACTAATGGACTTAGTTAGTTATGTAGAGCATGAGTCCTCTGCAGAAGATAATTTATGTGATGAAAAGAGTAGCCCATTAGTGGTTACCCCATCCTCTAATACGATGGCATGGGCCGAGGTTTGCCTTGGTGTGGTCTCTACCCAAGAGAAATCATGTTTAACCATCCATCAACCTAGAGGGCATGAAACAAGCATGTTGGAAACTAGGGTAGTTATGGCATCAACAAGTTATCATGCTAAAGCCATGATGCCATGGGAAAGTGCTAATATATGATGGAATATGCTTGTGGTTGAAACATCCCATGTAATGGGCCACCATGATGACATAGTAGGCATCACAAGGATGTTAGAAGCCCTAGCTGTCAAGGGAAAACCGTTGCTTAAAAGGCACGGTTTCGAAGTTTTAAGAAATGGTAATGATAAATTTGCTTTAGATAAGGACCAAAAGCTCTTATATAAAACCATTATGGACTTTCCTTTTAAAGGGAAAGGTATGGAAGACCCTCTAAGAGGGGATCAAAATGACATGTTGAAACTTATAGGACTCCCTAGACCACTCAGTGAGTTGGCAGAAAGGGACGTCAATGAGGATATTAACCCCCCTACACCGGAAAGGGTGGGGATGGAAGAGGTTAAAGATCCTAAGAGGCTGGACCCATATCATGGTGAATATGAAGATTTTAATGATCCGGTGTTGATCCCAAAAGGAAGGACTAAATGTCCTCCTCTTTATAGGGATCTCCCAGTGTTTTATGGGTTGCCAGATGAGGATCCAATGATTCATTTAAGAGAATATGACCTAACTTGCATTGCAAGTGGGTTCGATGATATATATCGGATGCTCATATTCCCAAGTACCCTAAAGGAAGAGGCAAGAAAATTGTTGAGATGACAAGCTCAACACATGCAGACATTGATGATGGACCGCCTGGTTAGATGGGTCCACACGTCTACACTTAGCACGTCGGTGGTCATTATGACTCTCACATGGCCACTGACTCATTACTTATTATATTCAGGTTGTTACACCTATTTACAGCTGGCATAGTTATAGTGCCAGTCGATTAGTGTAGTCGGTTATGCATTGTTTGACTTAGTAGGCCACTTTCCTTTTATGTTGTATCTTATCTATACTTTGTGTACATTGTAAAGAGTGTGGAAGAAGAAGAAGAAATCAGCAAGAAAACGTTTTGGCTTCCATCTCTCTTCTTATCTCTTGAGTGAGCTTCTGCTTGTGCATTTTGTGTGTGTTCGGCGCAACATCTTGAGCAAGTCCCCCCACCACGCGATTCTTGACATGGTATCAGAGCCGCACCACTGAGAGAGACTAATTTCGAAGGTTGAAGCAAAGGAGAAGAAGCAAGGTTCGAGCAAGCAAGCCACGGGTAAGAAGCTCTCCCATCCTTCCACTCTTTCTCTTGGATACTGCTTGTGGAGGCACCGGAAGTAGGGCAGAGCAAAAATCTCAGATTGCAGTGAGATTTGGTGTGCGCAAAGAGCGCTGTGTATTCTGAGACAAACCCTTTAGGGCTTGCCCGTGTTATTTTGGGCATTTGAGGCCGTTTCAGGGCCCGTTTTAGAGCCGCAAGGTTGCGGACAGCAGTTTCAGGGTACACTGTGACTTCGATTGTATTGACTGAAAGTGGGTGTGTAGGTTACAGATTTCAGATCTGTAAGTTCAAAGGTGTTTACCAGTAAGTAAACAAAAGGTTTATCTGCAAACAGGTTGCAGATTGCATGTATTGTTGAGCAGACAGTGAAAAAGACTATCTGGTGTATTACTGTGCACTACAGGTCGAGGGTTGCAGAAGATTTGCTTGCTGTTGGTATTAATTTTGTGATAATGGTAGAGAACAGTGGAAGCCCCATCATTGAGAAGCTCGAGAAGAACAAATACCCTTTATGGAAGTTCCGTGTCACGAACTTTCTTATTGGAAAATGTCTCTACAAGTTTGTTTCAGGTGAAGAAAAGGAGCCGGAGGTGAGTGATCCTCCAATGGCAGAAGAGACAAAGGCACGGAAGGAATGGAATGCAAAAGACAAGAAGGTCATGTATTGGCTGTTAGCAGTAATTGACAATAATATACTGGGACATATCAGAAATGCAGAGAATTCATATGCAGCTTGGACCGTACTTGAAAGTATGTTTTCTGTAAATACAAAGGCACGAAAGATTCAACTCAAGAAAGAGTTGAATACATTAAAGAAAGGGAAGATGTCTATCAATGAGTATACACTGAAGGTAGGAAACATTGCAGATGCATTGGCAGCGATTGATGCAATGCTCGATGATGATGATTTGGTGTCGTCTACCTTGGGTGGACTTAACAATGAAAAGGCTTGGAAGTCTTTTGTAACTTCCATATATGTCAGAAAGCCATTTCCAAATTTCGATGAGTTGGTCTCCCTTATGATCACTGAAGAGATCAACATGCAGAGTGAGACATCTGAAAGAAGTGGTGAACAAGTCTAAGCTTTCTACTCTAGTTCAGGAAGGGGACGTGGAAGGTTCTTTTCAAGAGGCAGTGGTACAGGATGTGGTAGTGACAATCAGCAAAACAGATTGAATCAGCAATTTGGTGATATGCAGGTTTCAGGAGGTCGTGGTAACTTTAGAGGCAGGGGGAGCTTTAGAGGAAGAGGTGGATGGCAAAACAGAGGTTCTAACAACTCTGGTATTGTGTGTCACTACTGTGGAAAAACAGGTCATATTGTAGCCCAATGTTATGCTAAGAAAGATGATATTCGGAGTGGTAAGTTGCAGCAAGGAAACTATGCATCATCTTCACGACAGAATGAAGACAAAAATGAACGTTTGTTTGTTATGCAGCATATGCTGAATGCTATTGCAGGAAAGAGAACACATGAAGATGTTTGGTATGTTGATTCAGGTGCATCCAATCATATGACCAGCCATGCAGAATGATTTGGAGAGATGCAGGATTTGCAGAATACATGTTATGTGCAGACGGGTAATGATTCATGCCACCCAATTTTACACATTGGAAAAGTTCCCTTGTCCTTGCATGATGGTAAGACAAAGAGTCTTTCAGATGTATTACATGTGCCATCTATTACAAAGAACTTGGTGTCAGTCGGTCAAATGGTAGAGCAAGGGATGCAAGTCAGATTTAATGCAAAGGGCTGCTTTGTAGAAGACTTCAATGACAAGTGCAGGTTGGTAGCAAAGGTAAGTAGAGTTGGATGTATGTTTACTCTGGATGCTGGAATGTTGAGATATCGAGCTCCACTCGTGATATACCAGGGTGACCGTTGTGCATTTATGTCACCGACTTGTCAGTTGCAGATGCGGTTAGTACACCGCCCATGAATAATAGCTACATGATAGCTATCCTTATCTACTCTAGTTCGTGGCTCAGTTAGCATGCCACCTTAGTTAGTTGAGTTTGGTTTGAGACCCATATATAGGGTTCTTCTATTTTCTTGTACTAGAGTTCTTTTGGCTTACACAACTAAGAAGAGGAAAACTGTTTTCAGCCTCCACCTCTGTGTGTATTCCCCAATTGGGCAAGCAAGAAAGCTACAAGTGAGACTCCTTCCTTCTCTCCCACAATCTTGACATGGTATCAGAGCCTTGTTCGTGGTAAGGAGCTCAAGAAAGCAAGCCAAGCTCGCGGTGTTCTGGTAAGAGGAGCAGTGTTGCTTTCATTTTCTATTTTGGGAGCAGATCTCTAGAGGCAGCACAGCCAAAAATTGCAAGAGTGCATTGTCTCAGGTTGAGACGCCCTTCACAGTGAAGCAAGAGGGCAGTTTCGGGGCTTGTTTTGGAGGCAGGTTGAGACCCTGTTTTTTTTATTTGAGGCCATTTCGGGGCTTGTTTTGGAGGCGGAAGTTTTCTGCACGCACTCAAGAAAAAGCCCTGTTTTATGCTGTGCAACCACTGTTCTACAGGTCGGTGAAAAGTTACCACAGATATTGCATCGTATGCTCATGTGCAGAGACATTGGGAGTTACAGAATCATCCTTGGTTCCTGTATATGCAAAATCGTCACTAGGAAGTGACTATGTGGTCAAATACCACTTTCGCCAGTTTTGCAGATTTGCCCTTGTGAGGCTGAAGCTGTGTTCTTTGCAGTGACATAATTTTTTGCAGTGTTCTATAATGGCGTCTGATTCTCTTTCACAGATTGTCACTGAAAAGCTTGATAAGAACAACTTCCAAGCATGGAAGTTTAGAATGACGAATTTCCTTATGGGAAAAGGATATTGGGAATTTGTTGCAGGAAATGAAGAAGAACCAGTTCTTCCTGATGTTCCCAATCAATAGCAAATGTAGGCATTTAAAGCATGGCATGAGAAAGCCAGGAAAGTTATGTACTGACTGTCTATCAGCATTTCAGACTCTATGATTGTGCATATTCAAGATGCAAGTACGCCAAAGGAGGCATGGGATACTTTGTCAAAAATGTATAGCACAAATACGCAAGCCAGGAAAATGCAGCTCAAACAAGAGTTGCACAATGTGCAAAGAGAAAATATGAGCATCAATGACTACCACATGAAGGTGAAGAAGATTGCAGATGCACTTGCTTCCATTGGGTCACCAGTGGAAGATGATGATTTAGTTTCTGTGACCTTGAATGGTCTAGGAAAGGATTATGCACAATTTCGGACATCCATTTCAGTTCGTGAAAGATTTCCTGATTTTGAGGAGTTGATTGCTCTTCTAATTTCTGAGGAGCAGAGAAATGGTGATGCATCTTCTTCAGGAGGAACTTCAAAAGAAACTGTCTTCTACTCAAATGCTGGAAGAGGTAGAGGTAGAGGTAGAGGAGGCCGATCTGGAGGCCGTGGTAGAAATCAGAATATGCAGCAAACTCAAGAAAACAAGTCCTATGGAGGAGGACGTGGTAACTCTAGAGGCAGGGGGAGCCAAAGAGGTCGTGGTGGATGGCAAAGAGGCCAAAATGCAAACAACAATGTTGAATGCTACTACTGTGGTAAAATGGGTCATATGGCTAAAGACTGCTATAAAAAGCAGAATGACATCATGAATGGAAAACTGCAACAATGAAATTATGCATCTTCTAGTAGACAGGGTGATGACAGAAATGAGCATTTGTTTATGGTGCAGCACATGAACAATTCTGTGACAAGTGCAGAAGAAAGCAACGATGTATGGTATGTTGACTCAGGTGCATCAAACCACATGACAGGTCATGCAGAATGGATGGAGGATGCAAGGAAAATGGAAAAACCAGGATTTGTGGAGACTGGTGATGATACTGCATATCCTATTGTGCAGATTGGAAAATTTCCTTTGTCTATGCAGGATGGGAAAAAGAAATACCTGTCCGATGTATTTCATGTCCCCAATATCACCAAGAATCTGGTTTCTGTTGGTCAAATGGTTGAGCAGGGCTTGCACGTCAGATTTAATCCTCATGGATGCTTTGTTGGGGATATGAAAAATAAAGGTCGCTTGATAGCAAAAGGAAAGAAGAAGGGCAGAATGTTTACGTTGGATGCAGACATGCCTGAATTGAGTGCAGCAATGTTTGCACATGGGACCGGTGTAGTTGCAGATATTGATATCTGGCATAAACGCATTGGTCATGTTAATGTACAGCGACTTAAATCAATGCAGGCTCAAAATATTATTGTAGGATTGCCTAAATTCAAGGTTGCAGAAATGCATAAGGTATGTGAAGCCTGTCAATTTGGAAAACAGGCAAGGAAACCATTTCCTAGACATGTTCAAGAGAGTGAGAAGCCATTGGAATTAATCCGCTCTGATGTGTGGACTACTAAAGCTGCATCTCTTGGAGGCTGTCATTATTTTGTCACTTTTATTGATGACTATAGCAGAAAAGTTTGGGTGTATTTTATGAAAAAGAAAAGTGAAGTGTTTGGGCATTTCAAAACTCTTAAAGCTATGGTTGAAAAAGAAACAGGCCTGCAAATAAAATGCCTAAGGTCAGATGGAGGGGGAGAGTACCTCTCAAATGAGTTTGCAAGGTTCTTGTAGGAGCATGGCATAAAGCAGCAATATTCATGCAGTCATAACCCACAACAAAATGGAATTGCAGAAAGGAAAAATAGGCATATTGGAGAGGTATCTCGTGCCATGCTCAATGAAAAAGACTTGCCAGATTTTTACTGGGCTGAAGCAGTTGCTACAGCAGTCTACATAATGAACAGGACTCCCACTGCAGCAATACATGGGATGACTCCAGAGGAGAGGTATACTGGTAGGAAACCAGATATTTCTCATTTGAAAATTTTTGGTTGCATTGCCTATGTACATGTGCCAAATGAGTTGAGATCCAAGTTGGATCCAAAAGCTGAGAAGTGCATCTTTATTGGTTACTCTCTGTAGAAAGCAAAAAGGGTATAGATGCTATAACCCTTCTACTCGTAAGTTTACAGTGAGCAGAGATGTTGTTTTTGATGAGATGAGTAGCTGGTATAAACCAGTAAATGTGATTGATGATGTAGATGCACAAAATGGTAATGCTGCACAGAATTCACAGCAGCAGTCACAAAATATTAGTGGACCTGGAGCGTCCTCTAGCAGTGGTTCACATTCTTTGCCGTGGACATGCAGATTGAGATCAGGAGAATCTTCTCAAAGCAATGCAGATAGTGGTATGCAGGTATCACGAAAAGGAAAAGAGAATGTTGATCAGCCCATGTTTGATGTGAATGCAGGTCACTCTTATGTGGATGGTGAATCCAGTGGCTCAGAACAGAGAATTGATGATGAGTTGGGTATTCCTTCTATTGTTACACCTAGAGTAAGGAAGACCAGGGATGTTTTGAGAGCACCTGGGAGTGAACCTATTTTGCGCAGGTCTATGAGAGCTAGGTATCCTATGGATAGGCTAAAATATGATGGATTTACAGCCATTCACTATGCATATATGGTCAAAGTGATACAGGAACCAAAACCCACTTCTTTTGAGCAAGCCATGGGAAAAGAAAAATAGAAGAAAGCCATGGATGAAGAAATGGATGCCTTGGAAGCAAATGCTACATGGGAATTGGTACCTTTTCCTAAAGGTAAGAATGCAATTGGCTGTAAGTGGGTTTATAAGGTGAAGCACAATGCAGATGGTTCTGTGAATAGATACAAGGCAAGATTAGTAGTCAAGGGGTATGCACAAACATATGGCATTGACTATGAAGAAACATTCAGTCCGGTTGCAAGGATGTCAACCGTAAGAGCAGTCATTGCTATGGCTCCATCAAAGGGATGGTCTTTACATCAGATGGATGTAAAGAATGCCTTCTGTAAGAAGAGGTCTATATGGAGCAGCCACCAGGTTATGTGCATGCTGTTCATCCTGAGTTTGTTTGCAGGTTGAAGAAAGCCTTGTATGGCTTGAAGCAAGCACCTAGAGCATGGTCTGACAAGATAGGACAGTATCTTGTCACTATTGGCTTTCAAATTTCCAAGGCAGATTTCTCACTTTATGTGAGAAAAACAGAGAAATGTATTATGCTACTTATCATTTATGTTGATGATTTGATTATGACAGGTGACAGTGATGAAGATATCCTTCATGTAAAAATGCTATTGAAGCAAAAGTTTGAGATGAAGAATTTGGGAGAGCTGCGTTATGTCTTGGGCATTGAGGTGATTAGATCACCAAGTGGGATACAACTCTTACAGAGGCAGTATGGATTGGACATGCTATCCAAATATGGGATGACAGGCTGTAAGCCTATTTCAGTTCCTTTGGAGCAGAATGTGAAGCTGAGCGCAGATGCAGGTGAGCTTCTGGAAGACCCTACTATGTACAGACGCATATTAGGAAGCTTGATTTATATGACTATTACCAGGCCAGATTTGAGCTATGCTGTTGGATTGGTAAGTCAGTTTATGCACGCTCCAAGGAAACCGCATTTGGATGCGGCTAGACGCATACTCAGGTATGTGAAGTCCACATTGCAGTATGGACTATTTTATGAGACTGGGGTTCAGATACAGTTGCATAGATACACTGATGCTGATTGGGCTGGTAGCATTTCTGAAGAACAGGTAAGAAGCCTGATGTTTCACACTTGAAAGTGTTTGGCTACATTGCGTATGTTCATGTGCCAGATGAGTTGCGGAAGAAACTGGATCCAAAGGCTGAAAAGTGTGTCTTTATTGGATACTCTTTAGACCAGAAAGGGTATCGCTGTTATAACCCTATCACATGTAAGTTCAGAGTGAGCAGGGATGTCATCTTTGATGAAATGAGCACTTGGTATGCATATAGTGGTGATGCATTAGATGATGATGATGATCATGACACTCATGTGCAGGCTGAAAAGTAAGAATCACGAACTCTTAGTGGACCAGAGACATCATCTGGTAGTCCTTGGTCTGGGAGACTAAGGAGTACCTCTACATCTTCGGGTGCATCTAGTAGCACTATAGGTAAAGACAAAGGAAAGAATAAAGTGTCAAAAGGCATTGATGCAGTTCTTGATGGAGACTCCAGTGGCTCAGAGAGCTTGGATGATGAGCTTGGCATTCCTTCAGTGAGGACTCCAGGTGTGCAGAGAGCACGCGTTAATGCAAAGACTCCATTGAGTGATCCAGTGGTACGCAGGTCTAGCAGGGTGAGATACCCTGTTAAAAGATTTGGTTTTGAAGGTTATGCAGCTCACCATTATGCTTATATGGTGAAACTAGTTGAGGATATTGAGCCCACATGTTTTGAGGAGGCTGTTGGTCATACTCATTGGGATGCAGCAATGGATGAGGAGATGGTTGCATTAGAGGCCAATAATACTTGGGATCTAGTATCATTGACAAAGGGCAAGAAAGCTATTGGATGTAAGTGGGTTTATAAGATTAAGCACAATGTAGATGGTTCTATTAGTAGGTACAAAGCTAGGCTGGTTGCAAAAGGCTATGCCCAGACATATGGCATAGATTATGATGAAACCTTCAGTCCAGTTGCTAGGATGGCAACTGTTAGATGTGTGATTGCTTTGGAAGCAGCCAAAGGTTGGAGGTTGCAGCAAATGGATGTGAAGAATGCCTTCTTGCATGGTGATTTGTAGGAAGAAGTGTATATGGATCAGCCAGCAGGTTATGAAGATTTAGAGCATCCCATGTATGTGTGCAGGTTGAAGAAGGCGCTCTATGGGCTCAAGCAAGCACCTAGAGCATGGTCTGATAAGATCAGAGAGTATCTTGTCAATATTGGCTTTTATGTTTCTGATGTTGATCACTCACTTTATGTGAGAAAGGGAGATGCAGGTTTGGTCATCATAGTCATCTATGTGGATGACTTGATTATTACAGGTGATAGTGATAGTGGGATTGCTGAAGTCAAGGATTCTTTGAAGAAGAAGTTTGAGATGAAGGATTTAGGTGAGCTAAGATACTTCCTTGGCATTGAGGTGATCAGATGTGATGATGATATATGGCTGTCCCAAAGACAGTATGGCTTGGATATGTTGTCCAAGTATGGTATGACAGCATGCAAACCACTTTTAGTTCTGTTGGAGCAGAATGTAAAGTTGAGTGCTGATGTTGGAGATGAGATAGAAGACCCTACTATGTTCAGGAGGATAGTGGGGAGTTTGATCTACATGACCATTACAAGGCCAGACTTGAGCTACGTTGTTGGTCTTGTGAGTCAGTTTATGCAAGTACCTAGAAAGCCACACTTGGATGCAGTCAGACATATATTGAGATATGTGAAGTCCACATTACATTATGGACTTTTCTATGAGGCAGGTACAGATGTATAGGTGTTTGGATACACAGATGCAGATTGGGATGGTAGTATGTCTGATAGAAGATCTACCAGCGGATACATGTTCTCTCTTGGTAGTGCAGCAGTTGCTTGGAGTAGCAAAAAGCAATCTACAGGTCCTTTGTCGAGTACAGAGGTTGAGTATAGAGGTGCTGCTGTTGTAGCATGTGAGGTAGTATGGCTGCAAAAGTTATTGGCTGATTTGGATGTGTAGGTGGAAGGTCCAGTTGTCATTTATTGTGACAACATGAACAGTATATAGTTGGCTAGGAACCCTGTGTTCCATGTCAGGTTAAAACATATTGAGGTACACTACCACTTTGTGAGAGAGAAGGTACTAGCAGGTGAGACTGACTTGGTGTATGTCAGCACACAGGATCAGATAGCTGACATCTTCACGAAGGCATTGGGTACAGAGAAGCTTCAAAAGTTTCGAAGCTTACTTGGAGTTGCAGAGATGCAGTTGAGCTTGAGGGGGAGTGTTGAGATGACAAGCTCAACACATGCAGACATTGATGATGCACCGCCTGGTTAGATGGGTCCACACGTCTACACTTAGCACGTCGGTGGACATTATGACTCTCACATGGCCACTGACTCATTACTTATTATATTCAGGTTGTTACACCTATTTATAGCTGGCATAGTTATAGCGCCAGTCGATTAGTGTAGTCGGTTATGCATTGTTTGACTTAGTAGGCCACTTTCCTTTTATGTTGTATCTTATCTATACTTTGTGTACATTGTAAAGAGTGTGGAAGAAGAAGAATAAATCAGCAAGAAAACGTTTTGGCCTCCATCTCTCTTCTTGTCTCTTGAGTGAGCTTCTCCTTGTGCATTTTGTGTGTGTTCGGCGCAGCATATTGAGCAAGTCCCCCCACCACGCGATTCTTGACAGAAATGGTACTGGAGCCTCCCAAGAGGGTCGATCAAATCATTTGAGGAGTCTTGTGATAGATTTCTAGATGAGTATGAAAAGAAGCTCCCTATGATTCAGGTCTTAGGGCAGCTTATGCAGTTTAGACATGAGTCTTATCCTTCTGTTAAAGAGTATGCTAGAGCCTTTCATAGTACTCTTAGGCTTTGGCCAAGAAGAGCCAGTGCACTACCAAATGATGTGCTATGTGAGCTCTTTTTGAATGGCATAGAGATTAATACGCAAATCCAAGTGGGACTGCGGAATCCTAAGTCGTTAAGGGAAGAAAAAATGCAAGCCATTGATTATGAGGGTCATATTCAGAGATGTTGGGAAAACTTTTGGAGTTTTCCCCGCTCTGTACAAGTGCATCCTAGCTTCCAACCATTTTTGCAAGAAGACAACTCGCTTGTTGATACCAAGGCAACCTATGAGGGGAACCTTGGTGGCCAAAATCTCAAAGCAAAAAATGGCCATCCTATGAGTAGTAATAACATGCCTCTCAGTGAACAGGTGCCAAGCCATGTAAGTCCCATTAGGGCTTGCAACACTTCCATGAGAGGTAGTTGTGATGGCAACATGGATAGAACCAATGGGCCTATGAGTGTTGATAAGCATTCTGTGTGTGGTTCTAATTTTGTTGCTAGTAAGGCTCTTGAGATACCTTTGGTGTCGGAATCATGCTTCCGGGTGGATGTTGTTCCCTTCAGTGAAAGCATGGTTCTTATGGAAAAAATTTGCAGTATGGACATAAGCAAGTAAAAAAATCTTTTGTAAAGAGGATGCAAAATGCTAAAAGTCCACCTGTGCTTCACAAAGGTCATAAGGATGTGAGGCCATTTGGCCATAGGGATAAGTTTGCATTGAGTTCGTTAGAACAGTGCAGCAAATTGAGGTAATGCAAGAATATTAAGGGAAATGTGAGATGCGTTTGGAGACCCAAAATCTCCAAAAGTATGGTAGGAGTGTCGGATGCAAGGCCAAGGATCCAATCTGGATATATTTTGTCGAACCCCCAAGAGAGTAAGATTGGTTATACATCTGACCATATACACTGCCTTGGGATACACCCATGTGATGTGCTTAGGCTTGAAGTTCTAGCTAGTTTGGATCGAGCACTGATTTATGTGAAAACCCAAATAGGGGAGGTTCGAATGAGTACAAAGCTATGATTCTTTCTCCCAAAGGAGCCACTCAGCCGCTTGAACGATGTCGAACTACTGCGCATTCGAGATGTGGAATCCACCAAAAAGGTTATGCTGAACATGGATCATTTGTCAAGGCACTTGCTTTTTTATTATCACATGTAATTAGAGGGTGTCTGTCTAGATGTTGTCAGCCATTGGACATGGGTATTAACTATATTACAGTCAGCAAATAAGACTTTTACATATAGAATAAGTGGATCTTTTTGGTATTAAGTGAAGGGTACTAAAGGTTCATATTGTTTTGGAACTTGTTTGACATGCTGAGATCCGAAGGCTGGGGCTAATGGAAATTCATGATATTGTGCTAGGCAATGGATTGGTGAGCATGTATGCTAAGTATGGTGCATTTGCAAAAGCAGAAGAAGTGTTTGATAAGCTAGCAATACCAAATGTTGTCTCTTGGAATGCTCTAATCTCTGGGTATCCTTGGCAATGCTGAATCTGGGCTTTGTGAGGATGCTCTGAATCTTTTTCAATTGATGGAATTGGAGGATGTTCAGCCAAACTTAGTCTCGTGGAATGCACTTCTTTGGGCATATGCTGAACATCTATTAGCAAATGACATAACTTTTGCAAGCATTTTTAGCAAGTGCTTTTAAGCTTGATCCAAATAACCTTGGCTATGTGTTGGACTCAAAACTACACTCACATGGTTGGCAGGTGAGATTCAAAGCTTTATGTGTGCTGGAAGTAATCCTGCGTACACAACTGCTACGAAAAGCTGCGTGCTGTATGGCAAAAAGGGGGGAAAAAAAGAACACTATTTTGGGGGGCTCTCAGGGAAAAAGAGGACGCCTGTGCTCGATGCAAGACAAGGGAGGGATATACGACGAAGAAAAGGGAAGGCGCTGTGGTGGAATCTGATCTGCATTGAGCTGACGAAAAGAGGGGAAAAAAAAAACTCGGATGCAGAGGATAGGAAAATTCCTCATGTGCAGATGCAGTGCAGGAAGAAGCAGCAGTGGTGGAGACTGTATTCCACCCTGCCATCGACCATCAAGAAAGGCAATGCCGATATCATTCTTTGTGCCTGGTTGTGGAGAGATCATTTGGACTGTCAGATTTATCCTCTGTCTGACGAGATCATTTGGGATGTGAGATATAGTGTCTGCATGATTTGAGAGGTCAGATTTAGCCTCTTCCCAGTAAGACCATTTGAATAGTCATTCAGATTAGCCTGTGTCGAATTCAAATATGTCGTGCAGAGATCATTTGAGCCATGCAACAATGTGCTCCTTTTCCGTTGTGTAGCCCTTGCTCTTTACTTTTACTTCTGTTCATTTGCCTGCTTCTTCTTCTTCTTCTTCTCGTTCGTTCTCAAGCCAGAAGGATCTTCTCTGTTTAATCAAAGATATGATCGCATTTCCGGGCTCCTTCGTCTTGACCATCTTCCTCAAGAGGATCCTTGTTTCCAGTGACCCCGCGACGAGGCCTCCACTAGTTGTTTTCGTGGGGTTGAGTGAGCCTTTCTCGCACTATAGCAGAATTGCTAGTTTGGGATCACTCTCCTCCATACTCGGGACAATTGTGCTCTTTTCCCCCCCATACAATTTTTGACAGAGGACAGAGGACCGGAGTCGCAGAAGATAGAGAACCAACACAAATTTCTACACCTCTTTCTAGAATCCGAAGACACAAAATTTTTCTCTTGTGAATGACATCACGACAAGAGAAAACGAGAGATTTTGATGGATGATTGTTGCTCAGAAACAGTCCAGACTTTCTATCAAGTGCTCTTTTGTATCTTCCCTTTAGGCTCATCAAGAGTGCAATCGAAAAATCAATATCAAAAGCAACACTCTGAGACTTCAGCTCTTGTGTAAACAGAGGCCGCCACTGATTTCAGTCACATTAAAAGACAATTCTTAAGTGGATCTGAATGTACTGTAACAAACAATGTTGCAACATGGGCATTACATTTGTCTGAACATGTCTGCAAGGTCTGAGGATGTTCGCAGCACCACATGATGTACTAATAACCTCCAATAGCAGTAGTACGAGGCCTTTGCGCAACAGGCTTTGCGCCACCTATCAAACATATACTTTCAAGGCATTCCTACTCTCTCTAATGTATTGGTGTATTGTCTTCTCCATACTCATAATCGCACTTGTTAGATTCGTGGAATTGAAGCCTATCTAAACTGCCAAGGAGCACAGTAGTATTCATGCAATTTGGGAAGCTGAATGTTATTCTGCTCACAATATCCTGAAATCCTGAGGCCAAAAGGAAATTTTAATTTATACAAACCCTGTACTGCAACATGTAAAGAATGTTCACTTTGTTGGAGTGCAATCATTGATCAGATAATAGCTTTGTCAGCTTGATAAAAACTAGAGAGTCCTGAAATGACAAGTTTTGATCCTTAAGAACTGGCTGAAGTATTTCATGGTTACTTGAAACAAAATTTCTGCATAGAATTCTGAGTGAAAAGATAGTGAATTTACAGCAAACACATGATATAACAAATTGGACTTCATTCACTTGCTTGATCTTCTATCCTGACATTTATCAAGGACTTCTAAAGTCGCGACATTGCTTTCAAAACCCTTCGACATCTTTGATGAACCCGACGTGAAAGCATCGCAGAAATTTCAGGATGGGAGATACTTCAGCCTCTTCTACAATGCCAGCTACGTCCTCTACTTCAGCTCCATCAATGACTGCTGTGCCAAGTACTTCAACAGAGGATCTAAAGAAGATTTTGCAGAATATGTCCATGTATATGCAGCTCCAAAATCAGCAGACACAATTGTATATGCAGCAGCAGCAACAATTGCATCAATAGCAGTTGTCTCAGCAAAGGCAACTCTATTCGAAGTAGGAGGATGGAAACAACTTGACTAAAGCGATTGAAGCAGTTGAGAATGAGAAAAAGCTATTTGATGGTTGTAATGTTTCAGCATATTTGAAGACATATGAGATCAAGATGGGGTTTTTTGGTGTTCCAGCTGGACTTATGAGTAAGTACTTCCTTCGTCTTGTCACACCCGCTTTGAGGGCAAAAGTGACTGATCTTTTTATTCAAAATACACATTGGCAAGATTTTAAGAAGGCCTTGAAAGAAGAATACTTCCTTGAGGACTTTGGTATGGCTACTCGGCGGTCATTCCGAGAGTGGGTCTACATGCCAAACAAAGGTCTAGCTACTTCAGAGTTGATTCGAGAATTTGAGGAGAGGTATAGTCAGCTTGATGCCATTGAACAAAGAGCATTGGATGTTGAAAAAGTTGAGCTTTTCTTACAAGCTACAGATCCTGCTCTTCAAGAAGAATTGGGTGAGCTTCTTGAGGATCGCACGAAGCATATGGGACTTAAAACGGATTGGCAGGATGCTCAGGATGCAGTCTCGACTTTGACTAAGAGGAGGATATGGAAGACTCGCCTACAGAATGGTTCCATGACACCTACACCATCATCTGCTCCTATGCCTGCTTCTATCCCTGTTATTTCTTCTCCTCCTCAGCCAGTTTCTTGGCCTATGCCAGTGCCTACTGTTTCCACTCCACCTATCCCTCTTGTTCCACGACCGATGCCTGCACCTTCTGCTCCAAAACCATCCGCTCCATCGGTGCCTACCTCTCTTGATGACATAATCAAATGCATAACGGATTTGACACTAGAGTCAGTCAAAGCGGAGTTGGTGGGAAAGTTGAAAGAGCAGTTTTCTTCGACTGCGCCTACTACTTCTTCTAGTGCTCCTACTGCACCTAGGAGTGCTCCTACTGCACCTAGGAGAGATCGGAGATGTATTTGGTGCGATAGTACGGACCATCAGCATTGCAGGGATTGTGAATCTTTTCAAGATGCAAGGAGGAAGAATTTGGTATATTGGGGACAAGATGGTAAGATTTGGTTGACTGAGACAGGAGCTCCACTTGCTACCAACTTTGGTAAAGGTGGAATGAAGAAGTTAGTGGATGACATGGCTGCGTGTACTTCTTATGTGACAGCTAGAGGTGATGTTTCTGCATATGGAGTCCAGATTGAGAAGGGATCAGAGACTCAGTCAGCACTATGGACTTATGCTATGGAGACTGCAAACAAGGGAAAAATTCAGCAAACTGTTTTGACTAGTGCAGGCTCTAGCATCAGATCAGAGACAAGTTGGGATTCGCTTGTTGACAGGTACTCTATTTATGCTTATTTGGCTAAGTCTCAGGGAGCAGATGTACTTGTTGAGGAGAAGCATAAGAGGGATGAAGAAAATCCAAGTGCAGCTAAAAAGACTAGAGGGGGTGAGTTTGTTACTCCACCTACTGTAGGACCGTCTTCAAGACCAGGGCCAGATCGACAGATGGAAGATGCTCAAAAGAGAGAAAAGAGGCAAGAGCCTAGAGAGAGAAAGCAGCCAGGGTTTAGATTGATGTCCGATATTGAGACATCTACAGACATGAAGAAAATCTTTAATGACAAGATACTTGGCAGTGAGGTGACTTTCACTATTTCTGAGGTTTTGGGCATCTCGAAAAGAGAGTTTCAGGATCAGTTTCAGGAGGTCCTGAAGAGGAAAAGACATGCATTGTCTACCACTGATACACAGGGAGTTTTGATTGGGGAGTTGGATGAGGATGAGGATGAGGTTATGGTTGAGAATGCTTCTGTTTTTCCGCAGGTAGAGAAGAGGGTTTAGCCTATGCATTATGCTGAAATTGATGAGCCCGTCTTGATACCGCGTAGTCACTTTTCGCGGAGCCATTGGGCTAGGGCAACTACAGAGACGATGGTAAAGATTGGAGAAAAACAGGTGCCTTATGTTGCATTGGTGGATCATGGTTCAAAGATTAATCTCATAGTTCGTGGAGTTTATGAGAGTAACAGATGGCCTATGGATGTAGAGCATGGGTGGCATATGGGAGCTACCAATAACACTGTAGGTGATTTGTATGCTGCCTGTCCTAGTGTCAGGGTTTCTATTGGTGATGTAGAGGAGGATTTTCATTTCTTTGTGCAGGATTCATGCTCTTATCCCATAATTCTTGGTCAGCCATTCATCACAGAGATGCGCATGGAAACAAAGGTAATGGATGATGGTTCTGCTTATGCATGGATTCGCAGTAAAGATGGCATGAGAGCAGTTCAGTTTATGACTGTGTGTGTGAACCATGTTAGAAACAGGGATACTCTCAAAGATGCACCTTTGCCCACCGTGAGGGATTCGGGTTTTCATTAGGTACCGCCGTTTCACGAGACGACGGTGGTACAGAGCAGAGGAGATTGGAGTTCTCGCCTCCTGGCAGCGGTGTTTTCTCCTCCGATTTTGTTGGGATTTCAGCAAATAGTTCGATGAGCTATCAGAAGACTTCTAGGTTGCCTAGAGCTGCCAGGCAGTATATATGCAGGAAGGAGAAAAATTTGAAAAATGCAAGAATTTTGGAGGATGATGAGCACATAGATGGGATGTATGACAGTGTGATTTGTGCAGATACGATGGAAGAGATGGAATATATGCTGAAAACTGATATGCAGAATTGTCACAGTAATGTATTAGTGCAGTCCCTGAACATGTTTCATGAAATTGCAGATTTTGTGTCACAGATTGAGTCAGAGGCTGAGGTAACTCAGCAAAGAGTGTTGAGTGCTGAAGAAATTCAGCAAACAGAGTTTCCAGCTGGTTATGATCAGCTTTCAGAGACACAGAGGGCTGAAAACTTTTAGCCAACAGAGTTTACTGCTGAAATATTTCAGCATCCAGAGTTTAGGGCTGTTTCTATGCAGACCATAGAGCAGAGGGCTGAGGATATTCAGCCCCATTGGAGTGCAGAATTGCTGATTTACAGCAAGATTTGAGTAATGCAAAAGAGCATAATGAAGCCAGGGTTGACACGAAATACAAAACTGTGGATAAGAAGGTGAAGCCGGTAGCTGTACCGCTTCCACCTGACAGTGATCAGCAAATAGAGAGGGCTGCCAAACAGCCAATTTTGAGGAATCCACAGCATATAGGCCATAAATTTTCAGCAGAGACTCTTACTGAATTAAAAATTGAAAATGGTGATTTCTTGCTACCCATAGAGAAGCAATGCTTTCAAGAGATGCTTGAACGGCATGGAAGGGGATTTGCTTTTTTCCCGCATGAGATTGGATGTGTGAATCCTGATATTGTTGCTCCTATGGTCATTTTTACTATTCCTCATATTCCATGGAATCTCCGACCTATTCCAGTGCCTAAGGCACACCTGCCAAAGCTGATTGATTTATTGAATGAGAAAATCAGGATGGGAATTCTTGAGCCTTCATTTGCACCATACTCAAACAGGTGGTTTACAGTTCCAAAGAAGAATGGTACTCTCCAATTTATTCAGGATATGCAGCCAGTGAACAGAGTTACTATCAGGAATGTTGGTATAGGTCCAGTTGTGGATGAGTTTGCAGAAGCATTTGCTGGACGTGCCATCTATTCTTTAGGTGATTTGTATTCAGGATATGATCAGTTTCAGCTGGCTTTGGAAAGCAGGGACATAACCACCATGAGAACTCCTATTGGGCTTGTCAGGATGTGTACCTTGGCTCAAGGTGCCACTAATTTTGTTGCACATATGATGAATGCCATGCATAAGGTCCTTCGAGATTACATATCTCAGCTTACTATGCCTTTCTTGGATAATGTGCCCATTAAGGGGTGTGCAGAAGAAGAGAAAAATGAGAGTCTAAATGATCAGGGATGCAAATACTTTGTGGCTGATCATATTTCAGCATGTGAGAAGATTTTGGCCAGGTTAGAAGAAGTGAACTTGACACTTTCAGGGCAAAAATCTGTTTTTGGAGTGAATGAGGTTGTCATTGTTGGACATATGTGTGGATATTATGGCATGAAACCTTCACCTGATAAGGTGAATGCTATAGGCAAGATTGCGGAGTATTGTTCTACCACTTCAGAGGTACAGAGATTCATTGGAGCTTGTGTGTTTTATATGATTTGGATACCTCATTTTTCACACATAGCAAATTGTTTATATCAGCTGCTTCGAAAGGGACAGAAATTCTATTGGGATGAGAGCCACACTAGAGCCATGCGGAAATTGAAGAAGTTATTGCAGAATGCTCCTACTCTCAGGAAAGCGGATTATAATTGTGGAAAGCCTATTGTATTGACAGTTAACACTAGTCCAATTGGCATAAGTTGGGCTGTGGGTCAAGATGATGCAGATGGAAACAGGTATGCTATTCGGTTTGGGGCGAAAGTCCTAAACGAGAGACAGAGGAGATATCCGCAAATTAAGAGGGAGCTACTGGGGATTGTCACGGCTCTCAAATGTGACAAGGAGTACTTTATTGGAGCTTCAGTTGTGGTAGAAACAGATTGCTTCCCATTGATTGGTATGATTACGAGTTGCTCTACTCCGGATATAGCTATGCTGAGATGGATTGCATACATCAAGTCATTAAATCCAGAATTTAAACACATAGCAGGGAAGGATAATCCAGTGGTAGATATGTTGTCTAGATCCAGATATGATGATGAGGAGACTCTACTTGCAGAAGAGGATGATGCAGAAATTTTAGCCACTATGGTTGATCATGTTTGTCATGTCTATGATATTGTGGCTTTCATAGAAGAGCTCTATGTTGGAGATTGGTTGCAGATTGGCAGGTACCTTAGTACACTAAGCAAAAGAGATGAATGGACAGATGAAGAGTTCAAGAATATCAGAAGGAAAGCCTATGGTTATTTTCTCAAGGACGGATTTCTTTGGAAGCATCCGAAGAAAAGAGGCGGATTACCTTTGCGGGTTGTCTATGATAGAGAGACACAGTTACAGGTGATGAGGGAGTTTCATGAGAGTCTTTGGGCAGGTCATAGAGGAGTGTGGGCTACTTATGAGAAAATCAAGGAGAAATATTGGTGGAAAGGCATGTATAGAGATGTTTCTCACTTTGTTGAGACTTGCAGAGACTGCCAGATGTATTCGGTAGTGCGTCATCGAGATGAGCTTCATCCGACCTATCCGCTATGCATTCATTATAAGTGGGTAGTTGATTTGGTTACTATGCCTATGGGTCTATGGCAGATGAGGTATATTGTTTTGGCTAGAGAGGATCTTACCAATCATGTTGAGGGCAGATCTTTGAGAACGAAGACCACTAGTGCAGTGTGTAAGTTCTTATTGGAGGAAATTTTCTGCAGGTATGGTTGTGTGGGTAAGATCACTGCGGATCATGGTGAATTGGATGCAAATGAAGCTAGGGAGTTTTTCTCTCAGCTAGGAATCAAGTTGGCTCTAACTACAGCATATAATCTAGAGGGAAATGGAAAGAGTGAAAGAGGGCATCCGCCGATAGTGAAAGCATTAGCCAAGGCATGCAGAGGACGGATTGGAGAATGGCCGAGACTTCTACCATTTGCTTTGTGGGATGATCGTACGACTCACAGTGTTACCACAGGATATATGCCTGCAGAGTTGATGTATGGTCAGAAACCTGTTATGCCGACTGAGACTTGTGCTTTGACTTGGTCAGTTTTACCTTGGCAGGAAGATTTGACGAGAGAGGAGCTCTTAGCTCTTCAGATTCGACAGTTGGAGAGGAGACCAGAGGATATTCAGCTAGCTATTGACAGGTTGAAGGTTGCTAGACTAAGAAATAAGGACAGGTTTGACAGCAGGCATCGCTTGCGGCCTAGAGCAATAGAAGAGGGAGATTGGGTATTAGTCTTTGATAGCAGGCTTGAAAATCAACATATTACACTTCAGAAGATGGTGAAAAGATGGTTTGGGCCGTACATAGTCAGACATGTTTTTGATAATGCAACATATGAGTTGACAGAATTGGATGGGACAGTGCTTAGAGTGCCTATTGCTGGAAAAAGAATCAAGATTTTCAAGAAAAGAGATGATGAAGATTATGCATTGGAAGAATTTGCAAGAGAAGAGCAACGAGAAGAAACTCCAATGGAAGAGACAGATGATATGACAGATAATCTTCTTGATATACCGGAAATGCATAATGAAGAGATTGATCTGTTTGTGGATCTTGATGATAACGATCATGGGTAGTTGGCCCATTCGGAGGATGCGCAGGATTAGAGGGGGTAGATGTCGAACTGTTGCGCATCCGAGATGTGGAATCCACCAAAAAGGTTATGCTGAACATGGATCATTTGTCAAGGCACTTGCTTTTTTATCATCACATGTAATTAGAGGGTGTCTGTCTAGATGTTGTCAGCCATTGGACATGGGTATTAACTATATTACAGTCAGCAAATAAGACTTTTACATATAGAATAAGTGGATCTTTTTGGTATTAAGTGAAGGGTACTAAAGGTTCATATTGTTTTGGAACTTGTTTGACATGCTGAGATCCGGAGGCTGGGGCTAATGGAAATTCATGATATTGTGCTAGGCAATGGATTGGTGAGCATGTATGCTAAGTGTGGTGCATTTGCAAAAGCAGAAGAAGTGTTTAATAAGCTAGCAATACCAAATGTTGTCTCTTGGAATGCTCTAATCTCTGGGTATCCTTGGCAATGCTGAATCTGGGCTTTGTGAGGATGCTCTGAATCTTTTTCAACTGATGGAATTGGAGGATGTTCAGCCAAACTTAGTCTCGTGGAATGCACTTCTCTGGGCATATGCTGAACATCTATTAGCAAATGACATAACTTTTGCAAGCATTTTTAGCAAGTGCTTTTAAGCTTGATCCAAATAACCTTGGCTATGTGTTGGACTCAAAACTACACTCACATGCTTGGCAGGTGAGATTCAAAGCTTTATGTGTGCTGGAAGTAATCCTGCGTACACAACTGCTACGAAAAGCTGCGTGCTGTATGGCAAAAAGGGGGGAAAAAAAGAACACTATTTTGGGGGGCTCTCAGGGAAAAAGAGGACGCCTGTGCTCGATGCAAGAGAAGGGAGGGATATACGATGAAGAAAAGGGAAGGCGCTATGGTGGAATCTGATCTGCATTGAGCTGAGGAAAAGAGGGAAAAAAAAAACTCGGATGCAGAGGATAGGAAAATTCCTCATGTGCAGATGCAGTGCAGGAAGAAGCAGCAGTGGTGGAGATTGTATTCCACCCTGCCATCGACCATCAAGAAAGGCAACGCCGATATCATTCTTGGTGCCTGGCTGTGGAGAGATCATTTGGACTGTCAGATTTATCCTCTGTCTGACGAGATCATTTGGGATGTGAGATATAGTGTCTGCATGATTTGAGAGGTCAGATTTAGCCTCTTCCCAGTAAGACCATTTGAATAGTCATTCAGATTAGCCTGTGTTGAATTCAAATATGTCGTGCAGAGATCATCTGAGCCATGCAACAGCGTGCTCCTTTTCCGTTGTGTAGCCCTTGCTCTTTACTTTTACTTCCGTTCATTTGCCTGCTTCTTCTTCTTCTTCTCGTTCGTTCTCAAGCCAGAAGGATCTTCTCTGTTTAATCAAAGATTGGATCTCATTTCCGGGCTCCTTCGTCTTGACCATCTTCCTCAAGAGGATCCTTATTTCCAGTGACCCCGCGACGAGGCTTCCACTGGTTTTTTTCATGGGGTTGAGTGAGCCTTTCTCGCACTACAGCAGAATTGCCAGTTTGGGATCACTCTCCTCCACACTGGGGACAATTGTGCTCTTTTCCCCCCCATACAATTTTTGACAGAGGACAGAGGACCGGAGTCGCAGAAGACAGAGAACCAGCACAAATTTCTACACCTCTTTCTGGAATCCGAAGACACAAAATTTTTCTCTTGTGAATGACATCACGACAAGAGAAAACGAGAGATTTTGATGGATGATTGTTGCTCAGAAACAGTCCAGACTTTCTATCAAGTGCTCTCTGTATCTTCCCTTTAGGCTCATCAAGAGTGCAATCGAAAAATCAATATCAAAAGCAACACTCTGAGACTTCAGCTCTTGTGTAAACAGAGGCCGCCACTGATTTTAGTCACATTAAAAGATGATTCTTAAGTGGATCTGAATGTACTGTAACAAAAATGTTGCAACATGGGCATTACATTTGACTGAACATGTCTGCAAGGTCTGAGGATGTTCACAGCACCACATGATGTACTAATAACCTCCAACAGCAGTAGTACGAGGCCTTTGCGCAACAGGCTTTGCGCCACCTATCAAACATATACTTTCAAGGCATTCCTACTCTCTCTAATGTATTGGTGTATTGTCTTCTCCATACTCATAATCGCACTTGTTAGATTCGTGGAATTGAAGCCTATCTAAACTGCCAAGGAGCACAGAAGTATTCATGCAATTTGGGAAGCTGAATGTTATTCTGCTCACAATATCCTGAAATCCTGAAGCTAAAAGGAAATTTTAATTTATACAAACCCTGTACTGCAACATGTAATGAATGTTCACTTTGTTGGAGTGCAATCACTGATTAGATACTAGCTTTGTCAGCTTGATAAAAACTAGAGAGTCCTGAAATGACAAGTTTTGATCCTTAAGAACTAGCTGAAGTATTTCATGGTTACTTGAAACAAAATTTCTGCATAGAATTCTGAGTGAAAAGACAGTGAATTTACAGCAAACACATGATATAACAGATTGGACTTCATTCACTTGCTTGATCTTCTATCCTGACATTTATCAAGGACTTCTGAAGTCGTGATATTGCTTTTGAAACCCTTTGACAACGACTAGTTTATTCAGATTACAATAAATGTGGGACATGCGAGCCCACTAAGGCTGTTCATTTAGCTCATAGTGCCCAAGAAGGGATTGGTCTTATTGATGAGTTATTTGTGGAAAGGCTTGGACTTGTAGCTCTACAAAACACGGAGATTATAAGAAAAAAAAACCATACAAGATCAAGCTTTTAGCTAACTCGCATGAGTAGCATGGGGCTAGTCGACCTATGATATGCTATCTTTGGCACCCTGGGTAGTCTGAGAGGTGTGATGTATATGCTAAGGACATCAGTATTACGTGGACTAAAATGACCTATCTAGTTTTAAGCTAGGAAGGCTAGCTGCTTTGGATATTACGTCCATATCTTGGTAGGCCAAGAGGGCCGATTAAGTTTTGTAGTGAAGTGTTTTATTTCATTAGGCCAAGAGGGCCAGTTGTCTATTTAGTGTAAGTACGGTTAATGGTTTCGTGTTTTAGTTTTGTGCTAGACAGGTTTGAAGAAGAGCTTGAAAGGAGCCTTTTGTTGCATGGAAGCTTCTTGTGGCCTTATCCAGGTGATATCTTTCCTTTATGAGTACTATGGTTTTTATTATGTATGTATTTGTGTACTTGTTAAGGGGTTTTTCGTTTCTTGTTGGGGATCGGCATCCAAGGCATGAAGTCCCAGGTTTTTGTTCAGTATGTTTGAGGGAGGTCTGAGTAGTTGTTGCCTCCTGTAAAGACATTGTCGAGCATTGAAAGACCTGTTTTAGACGGAAGTCCCAGTGACCCTGTTCTGCTAGCCTGCTAGGCAGCCGTTCTAGGAGTTCTTGTTAGTTTTGAGGCAGTTAGAGAAGCTTGCCAGAAGAAAATGATAATGATAAGAAAAAGGAAAACCCTGAATATCCCAAAAGACAACAACTATATATACGAAGGTGTGTAAAAAGGGGTTCTAACCTCTATAAAAATAGAAAAGACAAGAAAGGAAAATTTATGAGCAGTTGATCATCGCCTTGCAAAGGCCTGGTAGGTTCTTGGGGACGAGTCAAACCCGGGGCCGATGCCTTGTCTTCCTAGGGGTGGCATCTTGCTAGAAAAGAAGAAATTAAGGAAGGTTGGAGCGAAAATAAAAGTGAGCGTCAGAAAAGGATTAAGTGTCGCCTTGCGAGGGCTTGGTAGGTTCTTGGGTACCGAGACAAGACCTGAGGCCGATGCCCTATTCTCCTTGGGTCACTACGCTCAGCTCCCTCCTTTTTACATGCCCAAGTATGGAAAAAATAAAAACCCTAAAAGAAGAAATATACTGAAATAAAATACTTCTTGATCAGGCTATAGGAGTCCTGGCCTAGTAGGAGCTCCTAGTTGTGTTGTCCTTAGTTAGGTAGGTAGTTCAGACCACCACTTAGGGCAACCTCTTTGATAGTTCTTTTTAGTCTGGCCATGTTAGAGCAGTCGGTTAGTGACTAGCTTCGGACTTTTATCAGATTATGCTAGGCCTACTCCTTGTGGATGTCATGCCTTGGTTTTGTCAGGGGGTAGGTTGAACATTGTGCTGTGTTTAATATGTATCTATTTTGTATCAGCTTGATGCTCCCTTTGGTTGTTTTGTGCAGATCTACTGTGGGATTCGATGGGTTGAGTTGCCCTATCCCGTAGTCTCCAATGAGAGCAAAATTTTGATGCCGAGAAGTGCTTAAAAATAGCTAAAAATTACGAATATCAAGGAAAAAATATTCAACGTCGAAGGCGGCGGCTCGACCTAGGACGATTTTAAGCGTCAAAGTGCTTTAAAGGCCCCCGAGCAACACTTGTTGATTTTTTATAATTTTTCAGACTGCCATGCGGGTTGTCAGGAGTTACCGGCCAATGTGCGATGTCAAGCTGGACGCCCAAGATTTTTCAGAGCTCGAATCGGAGCCAGGACGGGAAAATGGCCACAAAATGGTCAAGATATGAAATTGTGGACACTTGGGAGGCCAAAATTGGGCATGCCTTTTGAGTTTGGACCCCCTTTCTAAAATTTTATGCATCTTATGAAGCAAAAAACGTAGAGAGAGAATGAGGGATGAAGAAAAAACGTGGAGCAACATGGCGGCCGTTTTTTGCGCCCTCTCATGATGGAGATGGAGTATGCAGGCTGAAAGCAACCCATACAACCTATCATGGTGTTGATCTTCCCTCTCTTGGCTGGTCTTATCACTTGTCTTCGCCCGTGAAATGGCTATGGGAATAAAGAGATGGAAATCTAGTCTTTCTCTCTCCTCCCTCTCTCTCTTCTAAGGGTAGATTCATGTAGTGAAGAAGAAGAAGAAGAATGGATGACGGATGCTTGTCCAACCGAGACCCGATTGCTCCGTGGTTCAAGAGGAATGAAGATTGCTGATTGTGGGCTGTCATGTGAATTAATGGCTGCTGGAAATCAGTCCTGAGACATGGCAAATAAAAACCCGGAAACCGCAAAGAACGGTAATTTCATTTTTACAAAGGAAATTGATGTTTTATGCAATTTGCTTCATGAGTATTTGTTCCCATGGGATGATTATGCATAATCTTTATTTTTTGTATGAGTTTGATTAGTTTATGCTCAAAAAATCAGAAAATCACAAGTATTGTGACTGAAATCAATAGTGTAAAACCCGTAAAACACGCGAAATAGGGAAAAATTGGGTGTTTTTGATATATAAATGGAAAATATAATAAGACACACCAAAAAAATTTATGTTTTTGCTGAAAATGAACCTAAGGGTCATAGTCCACAACTCATTTTGTATTTTTAGTTATTTAATATTGCAAAAAAATACAAGAAAAATAGGAAAAATGAGAAAAATTAAGAAAAAAGTGGATTTTGAGTGTTAAAAATTAAGGAAAAATAAGAATCATGTTTGTGGATATATGGGGGGCCTGAAGTATGAGGTTTAGTCTCAGTTCAGCCCTACCTTTATGTTTTAGTGAGTTTTTATTGCTTTTCATACAACAAAAACATGGAAATGAACCCTAAACCGATCAATAATGCACAATCTAAACGGGTGAGAGGGTAGAGTGTATAAAAGGTGTTTAAAGGCTGAATGAAATGATGAAAAGCTTGCTGGTTTTTATGCATACCATTTAGGTTGGTCGATAATTAAAAATTAAGAACCTAGTAGCACGAGGGTTTCTCGGTGCTAGGTTCATTCAACGCCGCATACGAGCAATAGTCAAAATCATTGAAAGAAATGTTTACAATTGTTTGAGCACATGGACATTCACAATTTGCATGAAGCATAAAATGATAAAAGGTATCAGACAATACCTCTTGGATGCATAGCAATTGCTTTCTAGAGGAACATGACCCGCGTTGAGTGAGTAAGGTTGTCCCAAGCTGTAGGCTAGGCGTTGGGTCTAAGGGAAAGAAAGTGACGTATGGTACATTCCTGGATACGATCAATTGGTACCTTGAGTGGAAATATGTGCAATATTGTGTTATATATGTTTAGCGATGCATCGAGGGGCCAATCTCCAAGATGTAGGAGAGTCGCAGTGAGGTAGCGGCAGTCAGTCGTGGGAGGACCTCCTATGTTTGTACTTCGTGCTATTTGGCAATGTGCTGGGACTCCCTCTGAGGAGTGTTAATTGGGTTAGAGTTGGACTACGAGACGTGATACAAATGCAAGATGTTTAGGAAGATGATGTATGTGTCATCCACACTCCTGACCGCGAGGCCGTGGGGTTGTTGGGCACATGTTAGAGGTCCAGCTAGTGCATGAGCCAGTGCCGGCCCGTTTTAGGTCCCATCAACCATGGGAACATATTTCAATAGATTTTATAATTGGTTTGCCTAACACACAAGGTAATCATGATATGATTTTGATGATTTTAGATCGATTTAGCAAACAATCATATTTCATTCCATGCAAGAAAATATTAACTGCATCTCAAGCTGCATAATTATTTTTGAGAACTGTTTTCACTAACCATGATTTACCAAAAGTTATTATTTCAGATCGTGATTCTAGATTTTGCAATAATTTTTGAACTTTTTTTTGCTAATTTAGGTATAAAGATTGATTTTTCAGTTTCATTTCATCCGGAAAGTAATGGGCAAATAGAAGCTACTAACAATACAATATTCGATATTTTGCGTGCATACACAATTTCAAAACCACAAACATGGGATACACATTTGCATTTACTTCAGTTTGCATACAATAATACACCACATAGAGCTACACAAAAAGCACATTTTGAAATCATTTATGGACATAGATTTCCTACACCTCTTACATCATTATCAAACAAAGTTAAAGTTGCTGATGATATTGCCAATATGCATATTACTATTTTTGTTGAAGTCAGAGACATGATTGGAAAAGCCCAGCAATCATACACTAAACAAGCTAATAAGAAAAGAAAATGTATGAGTTTCAAAGTTGATGATTATGTTTGGTTACGCATTGAAAATAGAAGATTGCAAAGTGTTGAGTTAGCCCCTAGATTGTGGACCTTTCAAAATCATTCACAAAATCAATGAAAATGCATTTAAGTTAGAACTATCCCAACACTAGGAAATCCACAATATTTTTGTATTAGTTTATTATGACCTTTAAGAGGCCAATTACCTATTCACCTTGTCTATGAAAACCCTCCTTTGTTAGAAGAAGAAACTGAAATCCTTGAATGTGAATCTATTCTAGATACTGACTTTATGAGCATTAGAACTGGCCGTACATACTTTAGATATTTGATTAAGTTTAAAAATCATCATGTTGAAGAGGCACAATGGATGCATGCTCGCGACGTAAGTGCTTAACCCTCACTACTCGCTCCACATTAAGCTAATAGCAATTGAGGACAATTGCTATCCCACCTCGTGGGTATGATGCGAGGAGGCATATTGCACGGTGGATTCCGTGAGTTTTTATTCCAAGGTGGATTTTGTGAGGTTTTGCGGTGGATTCCGTAAAACTATATTTATTTGCAAGGGCTCGTACACAAGGTGGATTCCTTATGCGAGAAGTTGACAGTGACGCTTGCTCTTTCTGGGTGTCATGTTAATTTAATGTACACATGGGTGATTCCATGGCGGCTGATTTCACAAAATACATATTTAAATTAATGGACGTATTTACTTTTGTCGGTTTAATTTTATTATTTTCTAACAATTGTGAATCCTTCAGTTGATGTGTAGAGCAGGCAACGGTGGCATTGGGAAGTATTGGGGGATAGTGTGTATTCAAATTACCTAAAATAAATTATCATTAATGGGTGCATGTCTTATCATTAAAGGCATGGTGCTAATATTTATTTAGGCACGCTTATTTATTGAAGTGCTTAACAAATATTTATTATTTTGCATGCGTATGGATGCTTGGTTTAAATATTTCATTATCAGACATTGTATTTTGGCATAGCCTGACTTTTGGGCCGCCCAACCGCTTTATTCTTTATTTGGACAAATGCTAAAGCATGCTTATTGTAAAATTGGGCTATTTTTAAGCTTTGAGATGAATAAAATTATAAATACATGCCTTGTGAAGTGCTCACACAAGGCATGGGGGGAGATTGTATCCAATTTGTCTATTTTCTTCATATCATGCAAATCTATCTTCTTGCTTATTGAGCTTAAGTAGAGTTCTTTTGTTCTTCGGGACCTTCGGACGCTCGCTACCTTTGCATCCAGCAATGGATTTGCGCACCAGTGGTATAAAAGCGAAGCTGAGATCAAGGGGTTCCAATCTCTTATCATCTCGCGCGAAGGTGAAGCTCCTATAATGAACGGGCTCTACAATCAAACCGTCAATACCAACGTATTCCTAGCACTAAACAACCCCCTGCTGTGATGTTCGATCACGAAGGACCACTTTGTGTTGACAGAGAACCACTCAAGGAGCTCCTTCATAAATATGTTTTTTTTTCCCTAGAGAAGCAGATAAGCAACTTTAATTATCTCTGTTGATAGATAGGTCATCCTACAACAAAATTTTTAACTTCCTTAAGCTTTTTATTATAAAGCTTCAAAGTTTCAACCCTTACTAAGGCTTAAAAATGCAATCCTAAACCTCTTACATAGCACATGTTTCTAAAGCTATCTTCTCAAACCGGCCTTTAGCTTCAACAAGCCCTTGTTCGTACCTCCACTTTGATAGAGACAGTTTCCAGCAAGCAAACTGACATGCACAATCTATTTCCCGCTTAAAAAAGACCTTTATCAATTATTGTAACTGCAAAAGCAGAAAGATAGCAAAACAAGCCATTAAAAAAAAGAAACAAGCAAGCCTTGTAAATCCAAATTTGAGCTACGCTCATCCTACTAACAAGCTTTCTAGTGTGTGAGGTTGTTTGAAATTTTGTAGGATGTCTTATCAAAATATGGAAGATTTTATGGCCGAAGGTGATTTACTAGAACCAATGCTAGAGCAAAAATTGGACCTAATTATGATGCACCTTCAAGAGAAACGAAGAGCACATCAAACTTTGCTAGCTCAATTGGCTACTCTTCAACGACCCACTGTCATCAAAATGGACTGCAGCCTGAAGAGTTATATGGTGTACGATCAATGCGACACTCGAAACACAATTGATCAAGAAAGAAGCCAAGATAAGTAAAAGAAAGTTCAAATTCCATACTTTTAATGGGCTATGCGCCAAAAAAATTGTTCTCACTTTTATCAGTCAGTTTGATGATTATTTCCATGAAGAACAGTATGCCGAAAAAGACAAACTCAAGTGTTTCACTAACCATTTAGTGGCTAGAGCATCGTTATTATGGAATGTTGTCTGCAAAAGTATTGATTGTCCTACTACTTGGGAGGATCAAAAGAAAATTTTGCAGAATTTTCTTCCACCTCAATTCCATGAAATAGTAATCAAAGAGTGGGATCTTCTGCAACAAAGAGATTGTGAGCCTATTTCTCAATACACTGAGCATTTTTGGAACGCATTATTGCAACTTCGAATGCTCGAAGATGTACCTAAGGCAATCCACAAGCATAAGTTTATGTTTGGTTTGCTTGGCCAATTCTATGTGGAGATGAACATGTTCAAGCCAATGACTCTAGAGGATGCGATATCTTTGGCCCACGATGTTGAAGACAAAATTCATGGATGAGAGAAACGACCATAACAATTTTCAACTAACGATAACTTCAGTAAAAAGCAATTCAATTCTAACTTTTGAAGATTCAATCAAAATCGATTTGTTCCTTCTTGTTTCCCTAAATCCTGGACACAACCCCTTGCTTTACCATCAAACAAAAATTCAAATCCTAAGCCATCTTTCCAGCTAAATCCCAACATACCTAAACTCATAGCCATTACCAATAATGTTTCCAAAGCCAAGCTTATAGTTTGCTACAAGTGCCACCAACCCTGACATCTAGCGGTGAATTGTCAATCCAAAAAGCTAACTATTCACATCAACTACTTGGGAGCAAATGAAGATGAAGACCATGAAGAATTTCCAGACTTCATGGAAGACGATGATATCGGTACTACTTCAGATACTTTATCAGGTATGCCAAATCCTCATTCATTATTAATGATGAAATGTCTTGTACATGGTAAAGAAAAGATTGTTTTGCATGATTATGGAAGCACACATGATTTTATTTCTGCAAAATTTGTGAAAGAATTGAATTTTCATACTCTTCCAACTCATTATTGCATAAAAGATGCATTCTTAGGCACTAGATACAATGGTACACAAGAAGTTCATGATTTAGAAATTAAAATTGGTGATCATGTTGAGCACAAAAATTTCTTGGTTGTGCCTTCGCAATCTAGTGACATTATTTTAGGAATGCCTTGGTATCATAAATACAATCGCGATATAGATTATTCCACACATTCAATGAGGAAATGACCAATAGGGAAAACCCTAATTCAGGTCTCCTAAGTGGGAACGGCCGGAATACTTCCGCTATGTGGCAGATGCGGAAAGTCCTAGATCGCAAACCCGTAACATTCCATGGGAGTGTTGGGCGGATCTTTTTAGACATCCTTTCCAATGGACTGCTAAGACGTGTCTTGAAGATAACAGGTGGACACGTTATAGTTGGTATCAGAGCCAACCAACAAAGGATTGTTTTTATAAAATCTTAATAAAATTAAGTAAAGCAAATGTTGCTGTTCCAAACATTGCCTTACTTTCAATGCTGTCTTGTAGAATTATGAAGCATGGAACAGGTTCTTAGTGTTCCAAGTCATGTTTATATCTGCGATGCATTCCCCGGATTATCAAAAGAGGGTTCGGATGTTGAACATCCTAGAGCGTATCTATAATCCATCACCCTTGTACATGGAACGAAGATGGACAGGCGCCTCAAGAATCTACTATATAGCTGCCCACCGGTTTGCATACCTACAGACCAACCTAAAGAGGATCAAGTGCTTGGAGGACCTGAAAGTCATGAAGCTATTCATTTTTGTGGAAGCTCACGTAAACTCAAATTTACATATTCAAGGTCGAAGGGTTGAGCTGAACTCATATGTATATGAGGAAGTAACCCGCGTAATCCCCGCCGCAGGATTAAAATGTTGGGGCGCCATGAGAAGAATGGGTTCCAAAGGAAAGGATACCCTGATCTTCCAATGACTTACCGATTCTTGAAGATCCATGACCCGAAACCATACTATTATCCAGTTCTTGTAGATAAATATAATACAATATTATTCTCCCCAAACTAAATGTAAACAATTGGCTTATCATCCCAAGATATGTTGTATTTTGAAAGGGCTATGCCCATATAAATACAATAAGACTTCTTTTTATCAAATGTCTGTTTGTTCATGAGAATTGATAAGAAGTTAAGTGGTTAGATTGCTTGGTTGATAGCTGAAATGGAGATGAAATATAAATCGTAATGATTGATGAGTAATAACGTTAAGAAACCTTTATCCAGGCACAACCCCAGGTCCAGATCCCAAGTTTGCCTCCTACATCAAGTATTGCTGTAATCCAGGAGAAGTTTCTTCTCAAGCAGATTAAGCCACCCGAATTTGACGGGAGAGCCAGGTCCGTCCAAGCAGATGCTGAAATTTGGATTGAATCCATGGAGGATTACTTTGAAGCAGCTGGTATTGCACCTGCCAACCAAGCTATGCTCGCCAAGCTGAAGCTCACTGGCGAAGCCAGGCTTTGGTGGAAGCAATGGTGCAGAGATCAAGGGATCACGGAAGGATCCATTACTTGGGAGAAGCTGAAGAAAGTCGTGTAGGGAAGATACTTACCACTTGTGTATCGCACGTAGAAAATGAATGAGTTCTACGAGCTAAAACAACTGGGACTCACTCTTGACGCATACTACTCCAAATTTGTCTCACTTCTTAAGTATGAGCCACAGATGGACATGACACAGCAGGTGTCAAAATTTTGTGTTGGTTTAAATCCACCAATAAATGCCCGTCTCGAATCTATGTGCCCATCAGATCTACAGGATGCACTTATTCGAGCTGCACCTATAATTCAGGAGGTGCATGCTAGACCAAGAGGTAACAAAGCTTGGTCTTATAATGACCCGAACAGAGGAGCATTCAGGCCTCAGATGAAGAGAGTTCAAGGTCACAATCAGGGACAAAGAAAGAAAGCAAGGAGTAATAATGTCAACAACTTTGTCCCTACTCAAAGTAATGGTCGAAACCTCCGTTGCTTCCACTGCAATGAGCCCGGTCATTTCAAGAGGTAATGTCCCAAACTTGGAGGAGGACATCACCAAGCACCTTTCCAAGGGACTGGCCGTGGTCAGGGAGTCGCTACCCGAGGCAGAGGAAGAACCGCTTGTGTTTCCAATAGGTAGATGTGTGAAGAAGAAGAAGATCCAACCATGGAAGCAGAGTTTGAAAGGGCGACAGTCCATGCCGCTCTACACAAGAAAGGGCCGAATCACCAGTTCTCGGTGATTCAGACACTGTCGGACTATCAAGGTAAAAGTTTCAAGACCTTGATTGATTGTGGAAATACACATTCCTTTATCTCACCAACTTTGAAAAAAGATTAGGAATAGCCACAGTAGAAGCACCTATCTTGCTTGTGGAATTGGCAAATGGTCGTGAGGTTACTTGTACTAGGCAAACTGCTAAGGTGGAATTCTTTCTAGGAGGAGAGACAACTTCGGTCAAATTCAGAGTCATGAATTCAGGCATCCATGAGTGTCTACTTAGAATGGATTGGATTAAACCTAATGATACCCACATTTATTGTGGAAAGGGCCAAAATTTCTTCCGAGACTCTGAAGGGGATTTAGTCACAACTCAAGGTGAGGTAGGAAAGCCAAAAATTCAATTGGCCAAGGCATCTTGGATTATAAACGGAGTTAGAAAAGGACTACATGTCTACTTGATTAAGCTCAACAAGTTAGATCAAAAGCAAGAGTCTAGTGAAGGACCTTCATGGCTAAAGGAATACGCGGACGTATTTCCTGAAGAGTTGACAGAACTCCTGTCTCAAAGAGAAGTGGATCATGAGATCAAGCTAGTACCAGGAGCTGCGCCAATTGCAAAGAGACCTTATAGAATGTCCATACCGGAAGTGATTGAGCTGAAGGAACAACTCAAGCAACTGCTAGATTAGGGCTACATCCGTCCTAGCAACTCATCATGGGGAGCTCCAATACTGTTCTAGAAAAAGAAAGATGGAACACTTTGACTATGTATTGATTACAGAGGGTTGAATCAACCAACAGCCAAGAACAAGTACCCTATTCCTAGAATAAATGAGCTTCTTGATTGTCTTCAGGGTGTGAAGATCTTCTCCAAGATTGATATTAGGTCTGGTTACTATCAGATAAGGATCAAGGAAGAAGATATCCCAAAGATGGCCTTCAACACAAGATATGGGCACTTTGAGTTCCTAGTTATGTCATTCGGGCTTATGAATGCGCCTGCCACCTTCAATAGGTTAATGCAGGATATCTTTAGGCCATATCTTGATGACTTCGTACTCGTCTTCTTTGACGACACTTTAGTCTATTCTAAACAGGAAGAAGATCATGAACCCCAACTTTGGATTGTTCTTGAGACAATGAGGGCACATAAGCTGTATGCTAAAATGAAAAAGTGTGCATTCTTCAAACATCAGATTGAATATCTGGGATTCATCGTATCCGCGGAAGGAATCTCAGTGGACCCAACCAAGGTCAAAGATGTGCTAGAATGGCCAATACCAAAAATTGTCAAAGAAATATGTAGTTTTCTTGGATTGACAGGATGGTATAGGGTCTTCATAAAAAACTATGCCTTGATTGTAGCACCTCTGACGGACTTACTGAAGAAGAAAACTTCCATTGCATGGTCAACTCCCAAAAAAACCAGCTTCGACAGATTGAAGTAAAGTTTGGTATCAGCACCTATCCTAAAGCTTCCAGACCTCAGGAAGGAGTTCGAGGTAGTAACTAATGCTAGCACACTTGCCTTAGGATGTGTGCTCATGCAGGAAAGTCATCCTGTAGCCTACTCTTGAAGGAAGCTGAAGAGTCATGAAAAGAATTATGCTACGCATGATCTAGAATTGTTAGCTGTCATCCATGCTCTAAAGCTTTGGAGGCACTACCTATTGGGCAACAAGTTTACTCTAGACTGATCATAAGAGTCTCAAGTGGATCTTTACCCAGAACGAGCTCAACATGAGGCAACGTCGGTGGATTGAAGTGCTGGAGGAGTATGACTTTGAAATCAAGTACCGACTTGGAAAGAAGAATGTAGTTGCCGATGCACTCAGTCGCAAGGCATTCCTTAATTCTCTAATCTTGCAAAATCCATCAACAGCTAGATCTCTAGCCACAAAGGTGTCCATGCCAAACAACCCAATACTTGAGCTAGCTAGAGAAGAAGCATGCCATGATCCAGCATATCAAAAGATGCTAAGGGAAATCTCCATAAAAGACCAAGATCAAAAGCTACACATTAAGTATCATGAATTCTCTGTCAATAGTGGACTTGTCTACTATAGAACGAGGCTATGTATACCGGCGAGCCAGTCACTTAGGCAGAAGATATTGTGGGAAGCTCATGATTCCCCTTTCTCAGGACATCCTGGCTATGCCAAGACTCTCAATGCAGTTAGGAAGAGCTACTACTGGGAGAGGCTTAAAGGTGATGTTCTTAAATATGTCACTGAATGTTTGTCTTGTCAATGTATCAAAGCCGAATATGTCAAGATGCCAGGGAAGTTACAACCACTTGACATTCCCCAAATGAAATGGAAATTCATCAGTATGGACTTTGTTATTGGCCTATCCCAAGTTTAGGGAGGATACAACTCCATCATGGTTGTGGTCGACATGCTTACTAAGGTTGCACACCTTATTCTAGTAAAGACAAACTATAAAGCCTCAGATATTGTAAGATTGTCTATCAAGGAGATATTCAAGCTATATGGGTTACCCGGAAGAATCATTAGTGATCGTGATTCTCTCTTCACATCACATTTGTGGAGAGCTATCTTTGAAGCCATTGGGACTCAACTCTGTTTTAGCATCGCCTACCATCCCCAAACAGATGGCCAAATAGAGCGAGTCAATCAAGTTATCGAGGATATGCTTAGGGCACACTGCTATCGTGAACCAAAAAGGTGGATTCAATACTTGCATTTGGTAGAATTTGCCTACAATGCTTCTTACCAACAAAGCATTCAAATGACCCCTTTTCAACCATTGTATGGTCATGACTGTTGAAGTCCCCTAAACTTCTTAGATCCAACCTTGAGGGTTGAAGCTTCAAGGCAGATGTTGGAAGAGATGGATGACCAAATAAAGTCAATAAGATAGGACATCCAAGCCGCCAAGGATAGGCAGAAGGCATACGCGGATTTAAAGCGTCAATAATAGAATCTTAGAGGAAGGAGACATGGTCTTCATTCGCATACGTCCAAAGAAGAGTTCCCTATCCTTAGGAGATTGCAAGAGGCTAAGTCCAAGGTATTGTGGACTATATAGGATCCTCAAGTGCCTAGGACATAATGCTTATAGACTACAACTCCCTAAGAACCTAAAGGTTCATAATGTATTCCATATCAGCCTACAAGAAGTATGTACCTAATCCTAACCATGTACTTGATGACCAACAAGTTGTAATGCCTAGTCAAGGATTCCTTGAACTAAGGCCTGACAAGATCTTAGATGTTAGGGAGAGACAACTGAGATCCAGAACCTTGAGAGGATGCCTCGTCCAGTGGAAAGATTATTCCGAAGAGGATGCCACTTGGATAGATGAAAGCACTATCAACCATCAATATCCCTAGTTTATCTCGAGATGAGGACATCTCGATTCCTCCAAGGGGGAGAGAATGTAACATTCCTGAATCTAAAACATGCATTCTACATACGAATCTCCTCTTAGGAGGCTAAAAGGTTAGGATAATAGCAAATTTTTTTAATTAGTTATCCCTCTCTCCTCCAGCAGATTGTCATGCTGGAGGAGAAGGGAATAGTAATGGCCACCAAGCTACTTGCTGGATGCCATGGGACGAACGAAGGCATGCCCGATGCCGTGTGGGGAGGGAGGATCCCCTCCCCTCACCTATTTAATCTGTGCCACGGGGGAGAGGCGA
Source organism: Lygodium microphyllum (assembly GCF_053477565.2). NCBI lineage: Eukaryota > Viridiplantae > Streptophyta > Polypodiopsida > Schizaeales > Lygodiaceae > Lygodium > Lygodium microphyllum. The sequence goes on along the minus strand of NW_028229755.1, from coordinate 37,575 downwards.
CAGGCGTGCATGCAGTAAATTGAGAAGGTGATCGTGGAGGATAGGGGAGCTGCCATATTGCTGTCCAGAAGGAAAGAGTCGAGACTCTGCTGTGCAGCCGTGAAGGAGAGTGAGGGCGATTGTCGCCACCGTGTAAAGGAGGAGGAAAGGTTGGGAGAAGGGGGCCGACACGCTACTCTGCTGGCCGAGAGTGAGGAGGGATCGTCGATGCAGTCCGACCTACCACCAACCATCTGCCAGCTGCTGCATGAAACACCATCTGAACTCGCCTCTTTTTTCCTCCACGTGGAAGTGGACAGAAGCTTCTCAAAAGCTTTTGAGAAGCTTCTAAAAGACCCTTAGGAAGCCCCCTTTCTTGTGGGCTTCCTTGAAGGGCCTTCATGTGGGTTTAATAACCCCTTTTTTCCTCCCCATAAAATCCCCTCTTCAAGATCTTATACACCCCTTCCTTCCCCCCTTTTTTCCCCTTTTGCCCACCTAGGGCATCCAAAAAACTACCCCCCTCGGGGTCAAATAAAAAAGCTTCATTTTCGTGGCTTTATTAAGCCTTACTCTCAAAAGGTTTTCCTACCCCCCTTTTCGGAATTTAAAACTCTTCCCATAGGTTTTTTCCCCACATATCGTTTTAGAGTCCTTTAAACCCTTTTTTTAATTACAAAGTCCCTCAAAGGTTTATCTTAACCTCGGGGTCCCTTAGAACCCCCTTCCTATTGACCTTCGCAAAACACCCTCTTTTTCCCCTTTTTGCATACCACAAAGTTACTTCTTTTTCCCCTTTCCGTGTATACAATTTGCACCGGAGCTTCTAAGAAAGGAAGGAAAAAAATTCATAAAGGATGGTGGAATTACAAAAGGGAGTTTTGCATGCAAAGGAGACGGCCAAGGTCATAAATCTACATCCAAGGCGATAAGGCCGCATTCGCGATGGCTCCTAAGAAAGCACAAGGCACAATTGCAGGAGGATCATCTCCTAACATCCATGTGGACATTTCACCACAAGTCCAAGTTTTTCTTCCTAATTTTTATTTATGTCATTATAATTCAAACGCACATGGATCATTTTTGGAGATAGGATGCATTATTCGTTTTAAATACTTTGACTAATTTAAAAGAGATAGCTCACGATGGAAGAATTCGGTCATTAGTATTTTTTAATAAAACAAAAAAAATAAAGCAAGCATAAAATTTCTGTGCATATCTAGCAAGTGGATTTTATGCATTAATTAGATTAATTAATGTCCATCTTTACAAAATGGAATTATGATAGTACACTTCAGCATGGAAGGAATAAACCGCATATCGCATTATTGAACATCTTTTTCGAAAGGATTCTTAAAGAAAGGTATTAGCAACTGTAGCAAATTGCTAGGACTACATGAAGAAGATTTAACTCTAGGCAAGTGGACTAAAAACTCAAAATCAACGAAAGGTGGTGTAAGTTCTACAAACAACAAATTCATTCGGAAATGAAAGTAGAAAAAGGCTGCATATTTTAGCATGAATCTTATTTGCATGTTGTAGGATGATCAATTGGAATTAGGCTATAACTTAACCTATGCTTGACCTAAACCAAAAAGTTAGGGTTTGTAAATCAACTTACACGTAAACAATGAATCAAGTTCAAGACTAGACAAGTTAAATTGGTTTATACCTAAATACCTAAAACCACAAGGTACTCATTTAGGAAGGGTTAATTCAATGCAACATATCCCAAAGAGCTAACTAGGGTTAGCACCTTGAGGACAAAGACCAAGGATGTTTTGAGAGCACCTGGGAGTGAACCTACTTTGCGCAGGTCTACCAGAGCTAGGTATCCTATGGATAGGCTGAAATATGATGGATTTACAACCATTCACTATGCCTATATGGTCAAAGTGATACAGGAACCAGAACCCACTTCTTTTGAGCAAGCCATGGGAAAAGAAAAATGGGAGAAAGCCATGGACGAAGAAACGGATGCCTTGGAAGCAAATGCTACATGGGAGTTGGTACCTTTGCCTAAAGGTAAGAATGCAATTGGATGTAAGTGGGTTTATAAGGTGAAGCACAATGCAGATAGTTCTGTGAACAGATACAAGGCAAGATTAGTAGTCAAGGGGTATACACAAACATATGGCATTGATTATGAAGAAACATTTAGTCCGGTTGCAAGGATGGCAGTAAGAGCAATCATTGCTATGGTTGCACCAAAGGAATGGTCTTTACATCAGATGGATGTAAAGAATGCCTTCTTGCATGGTGATTTGCAAGAAGAGGTCTATATGGAGCAGCCACCAGGTTATGTGCATGTTGTTCATCCTGAGTTTGTTTGCAGGTTGAAGAAAGCCTTGTATGGCTTGAAGCAAGCACCTAGAGCATGGTCTAACAAGATAGGACAATATCTTGTCACTATTGGCTTTCAGATTTCCAAGGCAGATTTTTCACTTTATGTGAGAAAAATAGAGAAATGTATTATGCTACTTGTCATTTATGTTGATGATTTGATTATCACATGTGATAGTGATGAAGATATCCTTCATGTGAAAATGCTATTGAAGCAGAAGTTTGAGATGAAGGATTTGGGAGAGCTGCGTTATTTCTTGGGCATTGAGGTGGTTAGATCACCAAGTGGGATATGGCTCTTGCAGAGGCAGCATGGATTGGACATGCTGTCCAAATATGGGATGACAGGCTGTAAGCCTATTTCAGTTCCTTTGGAGTAGAATGTGAAGCTGAGCACAGATACAGGTGAGCTTCTGGAAGACCCTACTATGTACAGACACATAGTAGGAAGTTTGATTTATATGACTATTACCAGGCCAGATTTGAGCTATGCTGTTGGATTGGTAAGTCAGTTTATGCAAGCTCCAAGGAAACCACATTTAGATGCGGCTAGACGCATACTCAGGTATGTGAAGTCCACATTGCAGTATGGACTACTTTATGAGACTGGGGTTCAGATACAGTTGTATGGATACACTGATGCTGATTGGGCTCGTATTATTTCTGATAGACGATCTACTAGTGGATATGTGTTCTCTTTTGGGAGTGCTGCAGTCACTTGGAGCAGCAAGAAACAGCCTACAGTTGCCTTGTCGAGCATAGAGGCTGAGTATAGGGGTGCAACAATGGCTACATGTGAGGTAGCTTGGTTGCATAAGCTACTTTATGATATGCATCACCTTACAAATGGGCCGGTTGTCATTTATTGTGATAACATGAGTAGTATACACTTGGCAAATAACCCAGTCTATCATGCTAGAACAAAGCACATTGAGGTGCATTATCACTATTTGCAGGAGAGGGTTTTACTAGGTCTTATTGATCTAGTTTATGTCAGCACACAAGATCAGGTAGCTGACATATTTATGAAGGCATTGGGCGCAGAGAAGCTATGCAAGTTGAGAGACCTGCTTGGTGTGCAGGAATTGGGATTGAGCTCGAGGGGGAGTGTTGAGATATCGAGCTCCACTCATGATATGCCAGGGTGACCGTTGTGCATTTATGTCACCGACTTGTTAGTTGCAGATGCGGTTGGTACACCGCCCATGAATAATAGCTAGATGACAGCTATCCTTATCTACTCTAGTTCGTGGCTCAGTTAGTATGCCACCTTAGTTAGTTGAGTTTGGTTTGAGACCCATATATAGGGTTCTTCTATTTCTTTTGTAGTAGAGTTCTTTTTGGCTTACACAACTAAGAAGAGGAAAACTGTTTTCAGCCTCCACCTTTGTGTGTATTCCCCCATTGTGCAAGCAAGAAAGCTACAAGTGAGACTCCTTCCTTCTCTCCCACAATCTTAATAGCGCACGAAGGTAGAGAGAAAGAGAAAGGGAGGTGAGCAAGAGAGGGAGGTGAGCAAGGGAGGTGAGCAAGGAAGCAAGCCGCGAGCCGCACGCGAGGAGAGGAGCGTCGCCCACATGAAGAGGTCATGGAAGAAGAAGAGAGCACGACGGTGTGCCCTGTTTTAGTTTCTTTACAATCTTTGTTTTGCTTTGCAATGTAGGTTAGAAAGTGTTGGTTTCTCTTTGATCTTTGTGTTGCTTTGCAATGTAGGTTAGGAAGTGTTGAAAGAGAGAGAAATGGAAGCGAGTGTTTTCAAAATTTTTCTTGTGTTGGTTTTTATTCTGTGCAATGTAGGTACGAAAATGTATGTGTGTGAGCATAGTTTAGAGCTGACCTCAAAGATAGATAAGTTTAGAGCCGAACTCAAAGAGATAGGTACGAAAATTTTAAAAAAAAGACTTGAAATATATATAGTGGAGTGGTCCCAATATACAATATAGAATCGTTATTAAATTATCATTCAATTACATCGCAGTCAAGATGTCTAGCACTCACGACCAACATGGTGGTGATCGTAAGGCTTGGCTCAATCAACGTGTCCCATGTCCATGCACGCAATGCAAATTGGCCATTCTTCGGAAACGTTGTTTGTCCATAGAGCATGTGCAACGGTATGGAGAGTTTCGAGTTGAGATAATCGACCAAGCAGTCTTGAATTATGAGATTGCGGTAAGTTCTCTCTCATTACTATATGACATGTAATTGATTTAAGTATAACAATTTGGGGTTATCTTAGAAGTTATCTCCTTAACGTCCTTTACAGGGTCAGGGCCATGTCGATACATTGCAGTCCACAGATCTCTTGCATCCAGTAAGACACGTTTGTCCGTGCTCTATACAAATGCCGTCCAAGATAACTAACTGTCTCATGGAAGGTGATAACTCTCAACCCCCTTCTATGGGTGAGAATGCTGGAGACATGGACGATCCTCCTGCTTTTTTGGAGCCCGAGTTAGAGGACATGATCGAATCATTGCTTTCGACAGACTCGAAATCCCAAGATCCTTTAATTGCAGAGACTGCCATTCCATTGTATGATGGGAGTCAGGTATCCCGTTTGAAGACACTTCTTGCATTGTTGAGCATACAAACAAAGTATGGATGGAGCGATGCGAGTGTCACAGAGCTATTTATATTATGATGTGTATGATTCTTTTTTGAAAGCCATTAAAATGTGCTATGTAGTACTCTTATAATGTGCTTCATTGCAATTTTTAGAACGTTGAAATCTTACATTTTGCCTACCCAAAACACGATGCCTGAGTCTCATGATGATGCAAGACAAGTGCTACGAAAGCTAGGCATGAATTATAATTGCATTCATGCTTGCCCCAATGATTGTGTTCTCTTCCGAGGAGAGTTTGAATTGTTGGCCACATGTCCCAAGTGCGGTGCGGACAGGTATCGAAATGACTTGCAAGGATAGACTGTTTCGCAGAAGGTTTTGAGGCACTTTCCGCTGATACCGCATGTTCGTCACATTTTTCGGACCAAGAGTTTTGCAAATTTGACTACATGGCATGCGGAAAATCGATCCACTGCTGGTGTACAGCGTACACCAGCTAACTCAGAAGCATGGCATCACATTGATGAGACTTTCCCTGAATTTGCAAAGGAGGCAAGGAATCTACGATTCGGTCTTGCCATGGATGGGGTAAATCCTTTTGGTTTACGTTCCACCTCCTATAGTGTATGGCCCATGGTCCTTGTTAACTACAATATACCACCATGGCTTTCCACCAAGAAAGGACACCTTTTGCTCAGGTTGCTTGTGTCTAGATGATACAAAGTCAAGAATATGGATGTCTACCTCTCTCCACTGATTGATGAGCTAAAGGAGTTGTGGGAGGGAATTGTAGTGGAGGACATGAGCAAATATATTGGTAGGCGATCCGCAACTATAAGGGCAATTCTTATGTGGACCATGCATGACTTTCCAGGTTATGGAGGATGCCTTGGTAAAGCGTGTTTTCTTATTTTGCTAGTTTTCTTTGAGCAATGTTGGTGTTATGACATGCCTCATTGTACATGTGTGTTCTGTAGGGCTAGTCACGTCAGGTTACCATGCATGTCCTCTGTGTGGACCAAGGTTGGCCAAGTGGCTTTGTTGAGATTGACTCAACAAAGAAGTGGACTGATTTGAGTGATACATTTGTTTTGCCAAATCACTGTGAGCAGGTAAGAGTCCCTAATACTTGACGCGCTTTAGCAATCTCAAAGTGGACTTTTATACTGATTGTAATATGGATCAGGTCATCTTTTTCCCTAATCCGCAACAACCTCAATGGTGGTATGTCATTCCCATGACATCTAGGAGTATCCCCATGTTTGCCAGAACCCCCGTACTGATCGTAGAAGAGACGCCTTTAATAGCGGCAATGACAGAAGGCATACAAGAAACTAAGATGAACTGCCTGGAGGATCAAGACATCTCACCTATGGAGATAGAGGAGATAGAGGATGGGGTTTTTGAAAATGAAGCAGAGTCCTCATTTTGTGGACAATTTTGTATAGATCTCCCGGTGTATACTGAGCTATGTCAAGATGAGATTGTGGAACCCTAAACAAAAGTGACTCAATCAAAACGTTCCTCCCACTACAGCAATGCCAATTTTTGCAAATCGGTTAGGACAGTTTGTATGTTTTTGGAGTATGGTGTTTTGTATTATCTAATTTTTTTAATTATTTTAAAATTAAGTCTTGCTAATTAAGTCTTAGTTTTATTATGTCTTGCAATTCATTATCTAATATTATTATTTTTCCTTGTATGTGCAGGTTTAGGATTTGGGCACGGACGGCAGGATGAGTCACGATTTTACAAATGACGACATTGACACGATGCTAGCGCGTTTCTCACCGGAGCAGCTAGCACGGGTCAGAGATAGAGCCGATGCACAGCTTTCCCGTTCCACCTCAGCACGATCGGCAGACTCTAGACGCGGGCGGTCCAATGCTTCGATCTCTAGTAGACGCAGTCGCAGGTCTCGCTTTGCTTTAGAGTCACGTAGTCGAGGAGGAGGTAGCTCTTGTTGTGGGGATACTGATGCAGTCTCTCCCACTCGCACTGCCACCAGGGAGTCAACACCGTCTTTCACTGGCAGTGCCAGGCAGACGTCTACTGCTCCCACTCCTTCACGCACCCCATTGATCACTCCCAAGGCCGATAAGAAGTACACGAAACCCACTCCTCCAGGTATGTATTTTCGCATCCTTTTTTGCAGTAGCACTTATCAATTCAAGTTGTGTTTGACACATTTGTATTAATGTCATGAAAGTACCCATTTGCAAAATCTTGCAGGTTACTCGTATCTCATAGATAAGGCCTCTGGCCATTTATACATGAATGATGATGGAAAAGCTATCATCTCTAGGATGAATGAGTTGTGCCAACAAGTATTTCAGCACAACATTACAGACAAGTGGAAGAAGATCCCAGATGCCAGCAAGGAGTACATAATCGATACATTGTATCGAGAGTTCCCTCAGCCCTCTAGCAATGATAGATTTTCGAGAGGGTGGATGATGATGCGTATGCGTGACTATCAGTCGCATAGGCGGTCTGATGCATGTGAAGCAGTCAAGCAGGGCAAATCGAAGCCGGAGTGGCTGGATACAGAGGACTGGAGGACATCCACTCCAGACAAGTGGAAGCAGCAAAAGGACGCAGCAAAGGTGCGCTTGGATGCATGATCGGTGCATCACCTTGGTAGCGGCGACCACGCAACATTCCTGGCAGATTTCGTAAGTATTAATAGGGTAGAGTACTCTAATTTAATGAAATCCATGTTGATGTATGTATTTCAAACATGAATCTCAAGTACGTTGTTTTTCAATGTTTATGTGCCACAGCAAGGTTTTACGAATTGCGACCCGACTGCACTAGAGGTGACATACGGGGAGAAGCATGGCTTGAGTGCCCTGATCGAGAAGTCTATGCTCGCGGAGGACCGGTAAGTAGTAATAAATATCATTCCTAATTTGAGAAATCTGTCATTATATGTCAGTTTGTATTTGGTACTCACAATTATATATGTATTTGTTGTTGCAGACTCCCTTCGATATGCCACTACGGCGAGAGGAGTTTTCTGATGCGGATGAGTCGTAGAGAGCAGATTAGGCTACATAGGATTACTCCCCATCTTGTATTATGTAAGGCCTTATGGCCTCTATCCTCCATATGTAATAGCTAAGTGTATATGATTCGGACTTCTATGTTGTAGTATGACTCCATATTTGCTTTGTCGCAGTAGCACTTCTCAATTTAAGTTCTGTTATTTTCTTTATCAATGCAGTGCACATTTGTGTTAATTAATGTCATGAAAGTACTTGTTTGCAAAGTCTTATCATTATTTGGGATCGATTGTCTAACTTCTTTAACAGCAGGAATTGTCTCTTAGCCCTGTGTGGCTCTAACTGTGGCAGGGCTGCATCTGCAGCTCTGCCACAAAAATTTTTTATTTTCTGCAACCGTCAGTATCAGCGTTGAAAAATAATTCTGCAATCGTCGGTATTAGCGTTGGAATTTTCTCTGTAACCGTTGCTATTTTCGTCACTAATTTCGTCAGGACTTTAGCAACGCTAATACTGACGAAATTAGTGACGAAAATAGCGAGGCAAATAGCGACGATTTTGTAGCGACGCTAATACTGACGCTAATAGCGACGACGAGGATATTTTTCATATATAAAGAAAACGTCATTATAAATGTCGTTATAGCATGTATATGTTGTAGTGATTGAATTCTAGTCAATATAAGATTACAAACCTTAATGCTTGCACAATTCTTTTTCATACTCCACCAACAATGACGGATAGTGAAAACATTGGTAGCAGTCAACATTTTCTTTCCTTGTAACCCATGAGAGTTGGCTTAAACCTTTGCAACTTTGCTTTTGCAATATTATTATTCTTCTCCATTCGATTCCAAACATGCTATGTCTTTTCCTTGTCTTTGCATTGCTTCAATTCTTCTTCTAGTTTATACTTTTTTTTCCTCCTTATTAAAGGGTTTTTTACAACACATTTAGAGAACCCTAGAATTGTAACAAATATTGGTGAGTATTATATAACATTGATTGAAAATATTCATGCAATTGAAGATTGCCACCCAAGTGTTTGCAATAACCTAGTAGATTTTTTTCAACATCCCCAACAAAAGTGAGCAATGAAGAAGTGGAATTTAAATGTGGATTTAGCCTAGTGCTAGGGTTTTTATGATATAAGGAACCTTCTAGCAAATATCAATATTTTTCTTTTCCTTTGAATGAAATTGGAAAGTGGTTGTTGCATCTAGGCTATGCTTGTTATAAAGGGTCTTTGTAAGAGTATACTCTTCATCACTTTCCTCTTATGATTACTTATGTCCCTAAGAGATTCCATTAGGAAATGCAATGTAGGTGAGAGAATGGAGTAGAGTAATTTTCTCATAAATATAATGATTTAGAATGATTAGAGAGTAAGGCAATGCATGAAAACTACTTAGACGTGTATATAATATTATTAGGAACCATTAGAAGTGAAAACTACCAGTTTTTGAGAGGGGAGAGAAAAAGCCACTTTTTGGGATCATAAATAATCCCCCATGCTAATGTGGCACTTAAAAGGAGTATGGGAGCATAAAGAGAATATATAACTATCGTTGCAAGCCCCAAGAATCACTTATGAGGGTTTAAAGAGTATAAATTGTTTTGGAGACTATTTGATACAAAAAGTAATATTAAAAATGAGTATTTCAACTTGTAATATGATTTGGTATCTTTTGAGAAAAAAATTCCATTTTCTATGAGAAATTTGAAGGATTCGTTTTTGAGTCAAAAATAAATTCTAGTTGTTGATGTGGCACTTTTGGAAGAGTGGTTGGAGGATGAAAAAGTCTAATTACTAATGTGAAAAGAAAAGGAGACCCCCTTCTTTCTAAGTGGTGCCTACAATAAAAAGTAGGGTGAAGCCTAAGAATGTCGGGGGGCCAAGGGACAAAAAAGCATACAATGCTGACCATGGAAGAGAGACTAATCCAAGATTGAGGATTCTGAATCACTTTCTTACAATACCCTTTTTTGTTCATATTTTCCCTAATGACTCTCTCCTCTCTCTCTCTCTCTCTCTCTCTCTCTCTCTCTCTCTCTCTCTCTCTCTCTCTCTCTCTCTCTCTCTCTCTCTCTCTCTCTCTCTCTCTCTCTCTCTCTCTCTCTCTCTCTCATTAATTTCACTCATGCTTCAAGATTCTAGTGAAATTATGTATTAGATAAGAGAGATAAATAGAAAATTCAACAACAAATTTTGTCTCTCATCTGACTTAGACCTTCTCAATGAAAATAGATTGTCATCTAGGTCTTATCAAACATTATGTTTGACCTCTATTATTATTTCATAGCATCTAGTCAATTGTCCCATTCTCATATGCATCCATTTCATTGTATTTTCAATCACTACTCATTGTTAACTAATTATTCATGTATTTGTTGTAATAATTCGATCATCATATGTTGGAGCTAGAGTAACCATGGTAATGCATCAATCACAAGTTGCAATTGAAAGAATGATATTGGTAAATTGGAAAACATATCTATTTATTTTATATAATTATGATGCTGCATACGAATGTAAATATGCATCGATGTGTTTCTCTAGTTTCTAGCATATTTATGCACATCTATGTTTTTGAAATAATCATAATGGATCCAACAACAAATTAACTTTAAATTTTCTTTCTATACCATGCATACAACAAGGTTTCACATAAAATCCCCCCCCCCCTGCCCCAAAACCATTGAAGAAAAGGACAAAGCTCCAATTTATCCTATTTTTCTTTGGCTTCTTTAGTCAATTTGAACTCTAAAAAACATGAAAAATGAACTAGTTTCTTCAAGATTGCTAGCATTTATTAAATTTAACCTTGAAAGAACACATTAAAGGCCATTTTTTTGTAAGCCCTACATACAAATAGAAAATACATACATGGATATGACCCACAAAAATTATTTTGTTTGTAGCAAGTTTACTTTCTATTATAGGTCTAGTCTGCTCTCCCTAGGACAAAATAGGCTCTTAAAGCCAAATGAAAAATTTATCAAATCTTCTTATAAAGTTACATTCTTATGTTCTTCCTTGTGTGAGTGTTCTTTTTTATCTATCAAATTGTTCCTTGGGGTGCCTATCCTTCAAATTTCTCTCTCTTTGTTCATCTTCATTGTGATCATGCACAAAGTGCAAGTGTTGAAATTGTGGACCCAATGGTTGGATTCTCCTTTTAATCGCTTTCGTCTTGGCACTTTCTTTGAATGGTACTCAAAATGATTTGAAGTTGGCTTAGGACTTTTGGTAGTTTGGTCAATAGATTCTTACTTGTTGCCCCATACAATGATTGATATTCAGCTCATGGTAGCAACTTGGATAATTTCCCGCCCTTCAACTTGTAGTGGTTCCTATAGCAAGATATGGAGTTAGCCTAATGTGTGTGTGGCCTAGCTATGCAATATATGCAAAGTTCTTACAATATGATTTTTTCCCCCTTAATTTAAGAAGCTTCTTATTAATTTCTTACATCATTATGTTATTTACTACAAACACTCGATTTCAAAACATACAAGTTCTCAGGGCACTTTACAACACTTTGATTCCAATACTCATAAGAGTGATTGTGCAAATCAAGCTTTCCTTCTTTTCAAAAGTAAGGTGCACTTGTGCAAACAATACCACATGTATCACACCCAACAAGATATCAATATTTCAAAAGTTATCGTACGTAATGCAAGGACAAGATGCTTAGATGCAATGAGATGTGATTGAGGTAAGTCGACAAGTAAGCTACATTAGTCCTTTGGGTAGATAATCCTTTTATTGTTTATTACCCTTTCAAAGGTTTGTGAAACGAGATGAAGGAAAACTAGAGTGGACCGACACTAAGAAACATGTGTGGTAATGATAAGAAAATTTTATGCAAGAGTATAATTTGCTTTGAGAACTAAGAAACACAAGAGAAGAGAAGAGAATGATGATTCAAATGATTGTAGATAAAAAAATAAATCTGCTTTTGGTAGAAAAATGTTATAACAGAATGTTTAACCATTCAAAAAGAAAGAATAATGATCCAAACGTGACCCCTAACATGAGTTAAGGACTTTAGGCATTTAACAGCCAACCTCTTAAATGAACAATACATACTCTAATTAATCACATCTGAATGGCCAAGTTTGGAGGGTTCATTCTTCTAAAACCTTAGCTAATTAGCAACTTAATCATTTTCTTACAAGTGCATTTTTTGAAGTATTTTGGTCTTTATGAGGGAGTTGAGGGATACAATTGCATTAATTGTTAAAAGCTAGGGTTTCTAATATCAATGATTTCATCAAGAGTGCTAGTAACTCATTGGGGGGGCCATGCAAAGTGGAGTCCTTTGTACTCATGGAGAGGTAAGGTGAGTGTAAGAATATTAAATTTTTATTAAGAATCCCTATGTATCTTCCATAGATGCAAGTGCATTTTTGAAAACCTTAGCTAATTAATAACTTAATCATTTTCTTACAAGTGTGTTTTTGGAAGTGTTTTGTTCTTAATGAGGGAGTTGAGGGTTATGTAAAAATTGCATCAATTGTTGAAACTTAGGGTTTTTTATATCAATGATTTCATCAAGAGTGCTAGTAACTCATTAGGGGAACCATGCAAAGTGGAGTCATTTGTACTCATGGAGAGGTAAGGTGAGTGTAACAAGATTGAATTTTTATCAATAATCTCTAAAATAAATATTAATGAGTTTGGGAATCTCCCAATTCCCAGGTGCACATGGATAACATGCCCATAAGTTTCTCAAAACCATATGACGAACCTATCATTGGAAAGCACTTGAAAAATAGAATCTATTGAGCTATAGAGCACCTGATTTGGAGTTATAGTGTTCAAGTTATGACAAATCCAAAGATTTGACTACATGTCCCAAACTTATGGGAGATTCCCATATTCCCCAATATGGTGTTTCTATATATCTTCCATAGTTGCATGAAGAATTGCACATGGTGTAGGCTAGTCACATTCTTCAATGCATACCTTTTCGCATGTCTTATCATCTGTAATAACTTTCATAATATAATCCTTTGACATGCAATAGGCATCTACCATAAAAATGCTTGCTAGAACTAGTAAGTGGTAGTTGTAGCTAGAAACAACAAAAGAAGAGATCAAGTCAGGTCCTGGAAAAATAGTAGAGTAATAATTCAGTAAGGTGGGTCCTAGATTAAAGTGAGTCCAAGCAAAATAATATGTAAGGCCTAGAATAGTCTACTATATTTTAGATTTAAGTATAAAATACTTCAAATAAGGAAGAATATCTTAGAAAAGGGCTCACCCCCATGCAAATCACCTCAACATATGGGTTAAACCAATCGATTGTCTAGAGCATATATGTGCACTAAATATCATACATGTTGAACAAGACAATCTTATGCATACATTTCAACATTTCATGAATATTTCATGCATGCCTAGTCTAGACAACATGTATTGTATGTGGATATAAGAGGTGCACCTAAGGATAGAGGGTCCCCATCTAAAAGAAAACCTTTTTATATAATTTCTAAAAATGAATAGGGAGCTCATGCTTGTGTATGTAAACTTTTGGAAGACTCTTCTTCTTTAGATCTATGATCTTCTTATATGCTTCATTATAGCTTGAGAGAGAGAGAGAGAGAGAGAGAGAGAGAGAGAGAGAGAGAGAGAGAGAGAGAGAGAGAGAGAGAGAGAGAGAGAGAGAGAGAGAGAGAACAAATTGATGAATTTCAAGCCACTCATGATTCTTCCTTGTTGTCATCTTCTTCCCATACATATTGCTTAAACAAAAGAGAAAATATGATAAAAACCAGAGGAAACTTGTAATTGTGTGGCACTTAGATAAAAGGTGATGTGAACTAGAGAAAATATATTTTGTTATCATGGTGAGGAATATTTGTGCCAACACAATAAAAAAACAATATGTAGGTGGATAAATGTAGCCATAATATGTAACTATAACCATTTTGGTTGAAGATTCTAAAGAAGCCTTCTCTTTCAAAAAATATTTACATATCTGACCTTTCAATTCATATGAATAACTTAGCATTATTCTAAACTTGCTAATAACTAGGCCACATGATAAAGGCATCTTACATGTCTTCATAAGTTAATGACCCTTAATTCTTTTCATCAATATAGCTTATCCTTTTTTGCATAAATTCAAGTGTTTTTAATTAATTTTTGTGATAGTTTAAATTATATATTCAAAATAAAATTTAAAAACTCCCTTTGGCATGTGCTATCAAAATATTTTCAGATGGGTACTTGTTGAGGATTCTCAAGCAAGAGTCCCCTAACACATGAGTCTCTCCCTTCTTGTGCTATTGAAGAAGTGGTGTTAGCTATGAAATAATGTACAATAATGGATAATTATCATATACATGTGACTCTTTTATGCTTGATTGTACCTAATCTAACCTTTAAGATTGAATCTTTGTTGCATGATTTATAGAATATGAGAGAGGCACAAGGGGTCAGCATGCATATTAGCTTCTTGGAAATTATATCTAACTATATGTTGTTTAAAGGGTTTGGATAATCAAATCCCATTATGAACATTATGAACCACAACGTACTTTTGGACCTATAATTAACAATGAATTGAAAAAAGATTATCTACACAACATCACTTTGAATGTGCTAGAGTACATAAAATCAAATGGTAATGAAATTGAGTCAAGCTTTGCCTTTCAAAATGAAAGAACTCACAAGGATAAGATTACGAGACTATGATACACAAACATGATTCGAGCTATGAGTCCAACTTGATAAGTATCATAGAAGATTATCTTAACACACTTGCAAACCTTTTGGGTAATATTTCATCTTAGGGGAACCATTTGGAATCTTTTCAAAGATTCACTTAAAAACTACCATTTTTTCATATATGATTCAAAGTCAACTCTTTAAAGTCAATATTTTGAAAAAATGATATGAAAATGACTACATTTTTTGAATAGTATCATATTTATCATCTTGAAAAGTACCTTGATTTTGAAAGAAATTTTAAAAGAGGACCATAAGAGAAGAGCATCGATTTTATCCATAATGTAAAAATGATTATTCACTATGAGACCATGTACACATGTTGGTGAGATTTTAAAACATTACTAAATTTATGCTAATTGAAAAAATGATAGATATTTCAAGAAGAGATTAAAAACCTATGGATAAATTTCATTATTGTAAGGCATTCACTCTTTTTTATATTTCGCTTATGTTGCACTATCAGTATCATTAGCTTCTATCCATTGATCTTTTGAACTAGATGATACATCCTCTTCTCTACTATCAATAAGAGCACTGCTTCCATCTAAATGTAGACCTTGCTTTTCCAAGTTTTCAGCTCTATTTCTATTTACATCTTCTTTCCCTAGACTCATTATGATCATGATTATGATCATCATCATATTTTTGCAAACCAAGAACTTTCTGTTTAAGAATTTCAATGGTTGACTTTCCAAGAACTCTAGTCATTTGTAAGGAAAAAAGCACATATTAATATATCCACTGCATCAATTTTCAATGTGCTTATGCGTTGGCTTGTTGACTTTGGTCACATTCTTTTTATTGTACGATTTCTTATAGAGTTGATGACTAGTGTGTTTAGATGTAAGCACATCCTTATGCTTTGTTTGTTCAAGGGTAAGAGCATGGTTAGGTGGTACCAAAAGCAATGTCATTGATGTCATTTTTCTAAGAAAATTTATTCATGAAATAGGCTAGTTTACTCAATGATGTAAGTAAACTAAAGTACTTTTCAATGATATCAATTAATATAAGTAGTTCTGACACTTCTAGGCATGTGCTTCTGAGCATACACTATGCTAAGAATATTCTAAAAGTGGTTTGATTAAAACTACTAAAATAGTGGAAAAATAGTACCACCTACTAACTATGCTTTTACCTTGAAACTGATGTACTTCTATGAAGCATATCCTAGCTAAGGTATTATCATTCTCAAGTTTCAAAACATTTGCTATAAAAAATGGATGACCCATCTCACCATCCTTAGCTAGTATTGCCACAAGTGAGCCTACCTTAATATCATTGATATCATCCTACCATATTTCTTGTAGCTTCTCATTTGTTGTTCTTAATCTTCTACTACAAATATACATTCTTGCTCCTTAGGATGTAAGTTGTTTTGGATCTCCTTTGATATTTGTACATTGCTCCCTTGCAAGAGGATAATTTTTTAATGTTCAAACTTTTAGGCTACATAAAAGGTTTTGTTAGATGCCAATCATCATTTTTTATTTTGTAGGTATTTTCTCTTAGTCCAGGAAAAAATCCTCACACCAAGTCATATCATGTGTGCTTGCATACTTTCTTGCTTTTTCAATTAACTGCCTTCTTTCTTGTATACATTTGGCATAGTCAATCTCTTGTCCTTTCTTGGATGCTTCTTTGCATTCTTTGATGGCATCAAGGGGTTCTTGTCTTGCTGCATTATAGAATTTGGAATATATTCCTAGGAGGCTAACCCTTCATATAACAAGCATTCAAATGGTATTTCAAAAACCCATTTTTCAAGAATTTATACCATTTTATATATGCACCCATTTTTTGAATTTTGAAGGCAATATTTATATCCCTTTTGTAAATCTAAATTTTGAGAGGAGGTTCATTTCCATAACCCCTTCTATAAAATTCAAATAAAAACACAATGCTACATTACTTCATGCCTAGAGTTTTCACAATATTCCAAGTTGAATATCTAGACATCATATCAATATTTTGAATATTCTTAGGAGTTGATAGAGATAAATATCTAGACCTTTATAGCTACCTACCCACACAAAGGGAGAAAGAACCATAGAAACCAAATGTCATAATATACTAGAGTGACTTGATGAGCATGTGAGCTATTGTGGACTTGTCTAGCTTGAGTGACTCTGAGAGAGAGAGAGAGAGAGAGAGAGAGAGAGAGAGAGAGAGAGAGAGAGAGAGAGAGAGAGAGAGAGAGAGAGAGAGAGAGAGAGAGAGAGCAGCATGAGCATCAATGATAGCATACACGAGTAGAGAGAGAGAGTGGAGGCAATAGCATACACGAGTAGAGAGAGAGAGAGAGAGAGAGAGAGCAGCATGAGCATCAATGATAGCATACACGAGTAGAGAGAGAGAGTGGAGGCAATATCAAAAGGTTAATTAATGGGTGTCATTTACGTCATGTCCCCAACCCAAATCATGATTATTCAAAATCTTCATTCTCTACTCCCAAAACAAGTCATCATTGCTAAAAAAAAAGGTTAATTCAATGGGATGCTTTAAGGTTGTTCAAACTAGGCATAGACAACAAAGAAAAAGTTGACCAATAAAGGGCCGCCTTGTAATGAAGGAGACCTAACTATCCTAACTAAGGGGAAAGAGAGAGAGAAGTACTGCAGAAGAAGAGGGAGAGGAGAGAGAAAGGTAAGAAGAAGAGAGAGAAAGAGGGTGACGAGGAGAGAGAAATACTAGAAGTAGAGAGAGAAAGGCAAGAAGAGGAGAGAGAAATGGCTGGCAGCCATGGAAGGACATGGAAGAAGGTGAATAAGGTGAAAGGGCAAATGTGTATTCATCCCATGCCCCATGCCAGTGTCCTTCATACCTTTTATACCTAGGTCAGTGTGACACTAGGTATTTCCCTCCATTACAATCCATCCCTGCTTGGATGTTTTTGTCCCAAAAACAAAGAAGGGAGGGACTTATTACATGGGTAAGGAAATTGTAGTGGAGAGGATATGGGACTCTATGCAGATGTACAAAGATATTACAATCTCCAAATCTCCATATGGTAGGTTATGTATATGGCTGCAAGCATACTATTAGATGCATACATCAATTGTGGAACCATAGGATGATGACTTGATGCATTCTTCTACAATCATGAATTGCAACCTGATAGAATAGCCATGCTGTCCTACAGACCTTGCTGTAGAAAAACTGCCATAAGTTTGGGTAGGCTGAACCAAACCAAGCGTTTAATGGCTCTGTAGAAAGCTCTTTTAGTGTACTATCAGCTGATGTAAGTGATACATATCTGTAAGCAATTCAGAATTTTAAAGAGCTCAAAACAAAGAGCTGGCAGGAAGCAGACTGCAGTGAGACAGGGCACTTAACTTGCATCCTTTGCATCCAGAGATCATCATGAAGATATGAGGATTAGCCAAGATGCTTACTGACCTACATAAAGTTTTAAACACCCCTTTTGTCCACCCGGATCAAAGGGAAAGTAATATCACTGCCATCCATTGGGTCATCATCCCCAACACCATAAGCAAACAGGGCTAAGTCAATCGGTGTCTTATGGATGTAATCTTCAACCATCAGCATAAAGTGAGTCTTTGATTCTCCCATGATGCACTCAAAAGCATGCAAGTCTGCATATGCTAAAACATTCATTGCATCACCCTTTGTATTTACTATGGTTGGGGCAGTATGATTAGTAGTTTGCTCAATTTGATCAACAATCTGCCCACAATCTTCTTCCTTGAGCTGGAGTCCTTTCATTTGACACTCATAAAGATTACCTTCAGCAATATCTTTTTCATTCTCTGCATCAGCTGCCTTGTCGCATTTGGATTGAAGGGTCTCCACCTCATGATGCTCCAATGAAACGCTCGCATCTTGTAAAGATGGCTGAAGTTGCCCCTTATGATTGCACCAAATCACATTTAATGCTAGCATTTTCCTTTTTAATCTAGCGTTCTTTAGCAGATGAGTTTCAGTGAATCTCCACACAATCTCGAACCTCTTTACTATGAGTACAAAGATTAACAAGTATAATAGCAGCATCTTCCTTGGCCTTAGTAGAACCTGTTTCAAGTATATTGACCAATGGAGGGAGGCCACCTGCACTTGCAATTATCCATGCCCATTTGCTGGCATTAACCTCTGCATTAAGAATGGAGAGTAGTGTTGTAATGGATTCATCTTACTGTTGTCGTTGCTTAGATAGCCATCCTAATAATGATGTGAGCAGCCAAACTCCCTTTCTCCCTCAAAGAGATTGCCAAAGATTAATACCATTGTTGCACAAGGTTCTCAAAGATTCCATGAGATCTCCTTGAGCCTTTGCATTGACCATGGGTATCAATTTAATGAGCATTTGCTTGGCTTCCACCTTCAATTACTTGGGTCTGCTAGAGAACCATGTCTCATGCTCGTGCAAGGTGTTGTAGAGTTGGCTGAGCTCTCCAAGCATCTGATCGTCCTCAAATGGTCCTTGGACATTGCTAAGATCATGAAAATGCATTGCTGTTGTCAACTATGGACTGTTTTCCAAACAATGCTTCCTAAAAATGATTATCAGCTGTGGGACTGCTTCCAGTCCAATTGTTACTGTTGCTCAGCTCGGCACAATGTTAATGCATCGTCTATTGTAGCTCCTGTTGCTGTACCATCATCACAATGTATTCACAACTGCAACCACAATCACAAATGAGCTGCAATCACAGCAAGTCAATAGCAAATCAATGCATTTACTTCTTCTGCTTCAGTAGTGACCATACAAGCCTAAGCACATGCATTTACTGCAGCTGTGAACAGTCTACATCCTGATGTTCTTTTGTGACGGTTCTTTACCCAACCCACATACACCTGCAAGAGGCCTCCAGCCGTGGAAAGGCAGCCTCAGGTGCTAATTTTCCACTTGCTGCTACAACACAGACTGTGCCTAGCTATGCCTTCTTGCTGCTTCTGTCAGCTCCCTTGCTGGCTCCATTGATGCATTTAGATGACCAACTGGCCAGCAGCTCTACTACTTGCTTGTACCAGAATAACATTGACATCCAGCTCTCATCAACAGTAGCTAACTCTCCATATCCCGGCCTCGGCCTAGGGCCACATCAAAGCCTCCATAGCCAACAATTCATTAATAATACTGTTGCATCACTGCATTTGGCTTGCTTCGAGCCGAATTGGCAATCCACTGCAATTCTTGCTTACTCTAATGACCACCCTGAACCAATACAATCAAACTGCAGCATCGTCTGGAATGCACACATCAATAGGAGCAAATATCAACTGAGCATACGCATTGACAGCTATATCATCCATGTCACTGACAAGCTGCAGCAAAAGGTTATCTGCCTGCGGTGGCTTAACATCCTCACTTCAAATTTTTTATCTCTGTAGTCTTACCACTTCCAGCACTTCATTTTGCCCTATGATGGATGGCAGGACTTGTACAGATTTCTTTTTTGAGCATTTTCATGAAGGCAAACATCACTATCAAAGTCTGTCCATGCCGTCCATCGGTCCCTTAGAAAGCGCACCAGCAGCAAGCATCCTTGATCCACATTAGTTTCTTGCATGTGCCATTTGATAGGTCACAGCCAAGCTATTGCACTAGAGACAGAATCACTCCTTGGCTCAAAGGAACTGGATTATTCATAAAGAGTGTTCCTGATTGGCGCGTTTACATAAAGTTCTACCTCATTACATAACCAAGAGACTACACCAACATGCTCAAGTGAGAGTGCCTTGTTGAAAGCCTCCTCAACAGTCTCGTCCAGGTCTATACCCAAAAGAAAAGGAGGAGCTTCTCTAGACAAGCGGGTTATATCTATTTTCTGGTCATCTTATGTTTGAACCAGATCCCTCAGCTTGCTGTTTTTGGAAGATTTGCATCAGCTCTTCCCCTTGCCTTTGTGCTGATTATCACTTGTGACCTTGCGGTTCTGAGAACGAGCGATCCAAATGGCATAGCCTTTGTTCAAACAATCAATCTTGATGGTGAGTCCAATCTGAAAAGCAGGTATGCACCTCTGGAGACAGCTGCCCGTCTTGAGGAATCAGAAAGTGTATCAAATCCTCGTCCTATGACAGGTCGGTTGCTGGCCGAAAAACCCAACAGAAATATTTATGGATTCATCGCCTATTAGGAGGTAGCAACAATCAGGATTGGCTCAGTTCTGAGAACAATAGGTCCCATGCCAGAAATTTTCTCCGTCGGACTCTCCAGCGGCGCCTGCAAGTGATTTGAAGAGATTTAGAGAACTATGACTCAGAATTTCACATGGAAGGTTTTGATGTGGACAATCATGTGGGAAATCCAGGGGATTATGTGGATGCTCAAGGTTTTGAAGAGCTGCTTCAACAGCTGATTGATACTGACAACTCTCGGAGGGGAGCTCCCCTAGCAGCTGTGTCGGCTGTGGAGTACCTTCCCTCCATTCTTATACAACAACTCAATCTTGAGGATGGCTCAGCATTGTGTGCCATCTGCAAAGAAGTGGTTGCACATGGTGAGCCTGCCAAGCAACTACCATGCCTGCATCTTTATCATAGTGTCTGCTTTGTTCCTTGGCTCAATTCAAGAAACTCATGACCTTTGTGTAGATATGAGCTTCCTACAGACGATCCCAATTATGAGGAGCAGAAGAGCAATTGTTCCTGCAGAAATGCAGCACGCACCACAGAATGCTTCCTTTCTGGTTCAGCTACAATAATCCCACCAATTGCACAGCTGACTCAGAAACTGCTGCAGCATGGTCAAGCTCTGGGGTTGCACAATTAGTCAACAATTCAGGCATTAGTGTCTGAGCTGCCCGAGATCCTAGTTTCTGATGCAACTTAGACGGATATGGAAGTAGAGGTATCTCCGAAGGGGGACAAGAAGGGGAAGAGCCACAAGGATGAGGTCATCACTCACGAGTACACCATCAATCTGCACAAGAACCTCCATGGCTGAACCTTCAAAAGAAGGCTCCTAAGGCTGTGAAAGAAATCAAGAAGTTTGCACAGAAGGAGATGGGAACTTCCGATGTCCGTATCGATGTGAAGCTGAACAAGCACCTTTGGAGCAGAGGTATTAGGAATGTTCCCAAACGCATCAAGGTGTGCATTACATGGAAGCGCAACTTTGAGGGGGGGTGCTGTAATTTCAGCAGGTACGCTTGATGGTGTACCTCATGAAAGAAGTGGCACGTCTCAGGGTTCATACCCCCCCGGTGGAAAGGTGCTAATTTGCGGCCAGCGTAGGGAGATGGAAGACACAACAGTTATTCGGCCTTCATTTGTGAATCTTCCTTCCAGATGTTCATATGCCCACACCTTCTGTTAATTGCTTCCTGGCTAACCTGCTTGTTGTCTTACGTATGGCCTTTCAAGCTATTAATGGCTTCCAGGAATCAGTTTAGCTTTAAAGGAAACACAAAATCTATTGAGAGATGTGGAAACAGGGAGGAATGTGGACTTCACAGAGCTTTCTCTGAGTCAGTGCTTCCAGGCTGGCTGTTGAAGGATTGTGAGTAAGCCTAAGTGTAGCAACCCTTGCTCGAGCTATTGTTGCTATTTTACGTACTCATTTTGGCCGCTTTTGTTGCATTCGCCAAAGTCCCAGAATCAAGACAAAGCCTACACGACCTCTTCCAACATCAATCTGACTGATAAATGGCTCTTTTCTCACATAACCTACACTTGATTTGGCATAACCCCCCTGGCTTTGCTTGTCTTCACTGAAACCAGACCTCAAGAGTTGAGGAAAAGAAGCATGGACCTGACGATGCTATGGCTTTTCCCGCCTGAAAGCAACACCCTCCTTTCAGCCCCTTTCGTCAGCATGTCTTGGAAATGGATCCAAGATCCGAGCATTCAAGTCAGAATTCATGTGGATAGCCTCAAATCTCTTCGTGGCTCAGGATGATCTTGAAGTTTCTCCTGCAGACCATGAGGGAGATTGCCACGACAATGCAAGCTCTGAGGATCTTGCAAGCTACTCATGTGGCCTGAAACTTGCCAAAATGGTGCTCTACGTCCTGCATATGACGTCTGGGATCCCTTACACAAGCCATTGCTCTAGGAAGATGAAGATCTTGAAGGCAAAAGAATGAAGTTGTTGGCATAGGTTTGCCATGGAAGCTTGAAAGAGAGCTCGGAAAGAGGAAAGAAAAGGCCTCTCTTCAAAAGTAACCCTGACTTAAGCCTTCCCTAATTGCTATTACCACTCTTTTTACCAAAATACCTTCAAAATTGGCCTGAGCTTGCAAAACAAGCTGCCATCTTTGTCTGTCTGCCTCCATTTTTGGTCCAAGCTCCATTTAAGACTCCAAGAAAGGCTGCCATGGTCTGTGTGGTCTTCAAGAAAGATGCCATATCTAGTACTTCTTGATTTGCTGTGGTTCTTCAATGTTGTACTTGTGCACAGTAAGGTTTCCTGAAACTGAAAAGAAACTAAATGTAAATAAGAAGAGAGAAAGGAAGGATCTAAAAACTAAGCTCTAATACCAACTGTAATGAAGGAGACCTAATTGTCCTAACTAAGGGAAAAGAGAGAGAGAAGGGCTGCAGAAGAAGAGGGAGAGGAGAGAGAAAGGTAAGAAGAAGAGAGAGAAAGAGGGTGACAAGGAGAGAGAAAGATTAGAAGTAGAGAGAGAAAGGCAAGAAGAGGAGAGAGAAATGGCTGGCAGCCATGGAAGGACAGGGAAGAAGGTGAATAAGGTGAAAGGGCAAATGTGTATTCATCCCATGCCCCATGCCATTGTCCTTCATACCTTTTATACCTAGGTCAGTGTGACACTAGGTATTTCCCTCCATTACACACCTTGCCAATGTAGTGAGATCAAATTGACTTTCAGTGTGGTGAGGGCCTAAAATGGTAGGTTGGCCAACCTTTAACATTAAGCTTTCACACATTTAGGAAGCGTGGAAAAGGAGTATGCAAAGAAAGTACTTGTGTTCTTATCCAAAGAGAGAATGCAAATAAAGCAAATCAAACATTGGGTTTTCTTCTAGAGGTTTTTGTCTAACAGCTACACTTGCATTTACTTCCCTAGCAAGCCATCCTACAAATCCCAACCCTTGATTCGAACTTCTGTTGTCATCCTAGGCTTAGTCATGTCAAGATTGTGGGAGAGAAGGTAGGAGTCTCACTTGTAGCTTTCTTGCTTGCACAATGGGGGAATACACACAAAGGTGGAGGCTGAAAACACTTTTCCTCTTCTTAGTTGTGTAAGCAAAAAGAACTCAAGTACAAAGAAATAGAAGAACCCTATATATGGGTCTCAAACCAAACTCAACTAACTAAGGTGGCATACTAACTGAGCCACGAACTAGAGTAGATAAGAATAGCTGTCATGTAGCTATTATTCATGGGCAGTGTACCAACCGCATCTACAACTGACAAGTCGGTGACATAAATGCACAACGGTCACCCTGGCATATCACGAGTGGAGCTCGATATCTCAACACTCCCCCTCGATCTCAATCCCAATTCCTGCACACCAAGCAGGTCTCTGAACTTGCGCAGCTTCTCTGCGCCCAATGCCTTCGTAAATATGTCAGCTACCTGATCCTCTATGCTGACATAAACTAGATCAATAAGACCTAGTAAAACCCTCTCCCGCACATAGTGATAATGCACCTCAATGTGCTTTGTTCTAGCATGATAGACTGGGTTATTTACCAAGTGTATACTGCTCATGTTGTCACAATAAATGACAACTGGCCCATCTGTAGGGCTGATGCATATCATAAAGTAGCTTATGCAACCAAGCTACCTCACATGCAGCCATTGCTGTACCCCTGTACTCGGCCTCTGTGCTCGACAAGGCAACTGTAGGCTATTTCTTGCTGCTCCAAGTGACTGCAGCACTCCCAAAAGAGAACACATATCCACTGGTAGATCGTCTATCAGAAATACTACCAGCCCATCAGCATCAGTGTATCCATGCAGCTGTATCTGAACCCCAGTCTCATAAATAGTCCATACTGCAATGTGGATTTCACATACCTGAGTATGCGTCTAGCCGCATCCAAATGTGGTTTCCTTGGAGCCTGCATAAACTGACTTACCAATCCAACAGCATAGCTCAAATCTGGCCTGGTAATAGTCATATAAATCAAGCTTCCTACTATGCGTCTGTACATAGTAGGGTCTTCCAGAAGCTCACCTGCATCTGCGCTCAGCTTCACATTCTGCTCCAAAGGAACTGAAATAGTCTTACAGCCTGTTATCCCATATTTGGACAGCATGCCCAATCCATACTGCCTCTGCAAGAGCTGTATCCCACTTGGTGATCTAATCACCTCAATGCCCAAGAAATAACACAGCTCTCCCAAATCCTTCATCTCAAACTTATGCTTCAATAGCATTTTCACGTGAAGGATATCTTCATCACTGTCACTTGTCATAATCAAATCATCAACATAAATGACAAGTAGCATAATACCTTTCTCTGTTTTTTTCACATAAAGTGAGAAATCTGCCTTGGAAATTTGAAAGCCAATAGTGACAAGATACTGTCCTATCTTGTCAGACCATGCTCTAGGTGCTTGCTTCAAGCCATACAAGGCTTTCTTCAACCTGCAAACAAACTCAAGATGAACAGCATGCACATAACCTGGTGGCTGCTCCATTTAGACCTCTTCTTGCAAATCACCATGCAAGAAGGCATTCTTTACATCCATCTGATGTAAAGACCATCCCTTTGATGCAGCCATAGCAATGACTACTCTTACGGTTGCCATCCTTGCAACCGGACTGAATGTTTCTTCATAGTCAATGCCATATGTTTGTGCATACCCCTTGACTACTAATCTTGCCTTGTATCTGTTCACAGAACCATCTGCATTGTGCTTCACCTTATAAACCCACTTACAGCCAATTGCATTCTTACCTTTAGGCAAAGGTACCAATTCCCATGTAGCATTTGCTTTCAAGGCATCCATTTCTTCATCCATGGCTTTCTCCCATTTTTCTTTTCCCATGGCTTGCTCAAAAGAAGTGGGTTCTGGTTCCTGTATCACTTTGACCATATATGCATAGTGAATGGTTGTAAATCCATCATATTTCAGCCTATCCACAGGATACCTAGCTCTCGTAGACCTGCGCAAAATAGGTTCACTCCCAGGTGCTCTCAAAACATCCCTGGTCTTCCTTACTCCAGGTGTAACAATAGAAGGAATACCCAACTCATCATCAATGCTCTGTTCTGAGCCACTGGATTCACCATCCACATAAGAGTGACCTGCATTCACATCAAACATGGGCTGATCAACCTTCTCTTTTCCTTTTCGTGATACCTGCATACCACTATCTGCATTGCTTTGAGAAGATTCTCCTGATCTCAATCTGCCTGTCCATGGCGAAGAATGTGAACCACTGCTAGAGGACGCTCCAGGTCCACTAATATTTTGTGATTGCTGCTGTGAATTCTGTGCAGCATTACCATTTTGTGCATCTACATCATCAATCACATTTACTGGTTTATACCAGCTACTCATCTCATCAAAAACAACATCTCTGCTCACTGTAAACTTACGAGTAGAAGGGTTATAGTATCTATACCCTTTTTGCTGCAGAGAGTAACCAATAAAGATGCACTTCTCAG
Organism: Lygodium microphyllum; assembly: GCF_053477565.2. Lineage (NCBI taxonomy): Eukaryota > Viridiplantae > Streptophyta > Polypodiopsida > Schizaeales > Lygodiaceae > Lygodium > Lygodium microphyllum. Next base: position 11,389 of record NW_028229755.1, on the reverse strand, counting down.
CTTTTGGATCCAACTTGGATCTCAACTCATCTGGCACATGTACATAGGCAATGCAACCAAAAATTTTTAAATGAGAAATATATGGTTTTCTACCAGTATACCTCTCCTCTGGAGTCATCCCATGTATTGGTGCAGTGGGAGTCCTGTTCATTATATAGACTGCTGTAGCAACTGCTTCAGCCCAGTAAAAATCTGGCAAGTCTTTTTCGTTGAGCATGGCACGAGATACCTCTCCAATATGCCTGTTTTTCTTTTCTGCAATTCCATTTTATTGTGGGGTATGACTGCATGAATATTGCTGCTTTATGCCATGCTCTTGTAGGAACCTTGCAAACTCATTTGAGAGGTACTCTCCCCCTCCATCTGACCTTAGGCATTTTATTTGCAGGCCTGTTTCTTTTTCAACCATGGCTTTAAGAGTTTTGAAATGCCCAAAAACTTCACTTTTCTTTTTCATAAAATACACCCAAACTTTTTTGCTATAGTCATCAATAAAAGTGACAAAATAATGACAGCCTCCAAGAGATGCAGCTTTAGTAGTCCACACATCAGAGTGGATTAATTCCAATGGCTTCTCACTCTCTTGAACATGTCTAGGAAATGGTTTCCTTGCCTGTTTTTCAAATTGGCAGGCTTCACATACCTTATGCATTTTTGCAACCTTGAATTTAGGCAATCCTGCAACAATATTTTGGGCCTGCATTAATTTAAGTCGCTGTACATTAACATGACCAATGCGTTTATGCCAGATATCAATATCTGCAACTACACCGGTCCCATGTGCAAACATTGCTACACTCAATTCAGACATATCTGCATCTAACGTAAACATTCTGCCCTTCTTCTTTCCTTTTGCTATCAAGCAACCTTTATTTTTCATATCCTCAACAAAGCATCCATGAGGATTAAATCTGACCTGCAAGCCCTGCTCAACCATTTGACCAACAGAAACCAGATTCTTGGTGATATTCGGGACATGAAATACATCGGACAGGTATTTCTTTTTCCCATCCTGCATAGACAAAGAAATTTTTCCAATCTGCACAATAGGATGTGTAGTATCATCACCAGTCTCCACAAATCCTAGTTTTTCCATTTTCCTTGCATCCTCCATCCATTCTGCATGACCTGTCATGTGGTTTGATGCACCTGAGTCAACATACCACACATCGTTGCTTTCTTCTGCACTTGTCACAGAATTATTCATGTGCTGCACCATAAACAAATGCTCATTTCTGTCATCACCGTGTCTACTAGAAGATGCATAATTCCCTTGTTGCAGTTTTTCATTCATGATGTCATTCTGCTTTTTATAGCAGTCTTTAGCCATATGACCCATTTTACCACAGTAGTAGCATTCAACATTACTGTTTGTATTTTGGTCTCTTTGCCATCCACCACGACCTCTTTGGCTCCTCCTGTCTCTAGAGTTACCACGTCCTCCTCCATAGGACTGGTTTTCTTGAGTTTGTTGCATATTCTGATTTCTACCACGACCTCCAAATCGGCCTCCTCTACCTCTGCCTCTACCTCTTCCAGCATTTGAGTAGAAGCCAGCTTCTTTTGAAGTTCCTCTTGAAGAAGATGCACCACCATTTCTCTGCTCCTCAGAAATTAGAAGAGCAATCAACTCCTCAAAATCAGAAAATCTTTCACGAACTGAAATGGATGTCCGAAACTGTGCATAATCCTTTCCTAGACCATTCAAGGTCACAGAAACTAAATCATCATCTTCCACTGGCGACCCAATGGAAGCAAGTGCATCTGCAATCTTCTTCACCTTCATGTGTCATTGATGCTCATACTTTCTCTTTGTACATTATGCAACTCTTGCTTGAGCTGCATTTTCCTGGCTTGCGTATTTGTGCTATACATTTTTGACAAAGTATCCCATGCCTCCTTTGGCGTACTTGCATCCTGAATATGCACAATCATAGAGTCTGAAATACTGATAGACAGCCAGTACATAACTTTCTTGGCTCTCTCATGCCATGCTTTGAATGCTTGCATTTGCTGTTGATTGGGAACATCAGGAAGAACTGGTTCTTCTTTATTTCCTGCAACAAATTCCCAATATCCTTTTCCCATAAGAAAATTTGTCATTCTAAACTTCCATGCTTGGAAGTTGTTCTTGTCAAGCTTTTCAGTTACAATCTGTGAAATAGAATCAGACGCCATTACAGAATACTGCAAAAAATTCTGTCACTGCAGAGAACACAGCTTCAGCCTCACAAGGGCAAATCTTCAAAACTGACGAAAGTGGTATTTAACCACACAGTCACTTCCTAGTGATGATTTTGCATCAACAAGCAACAAGGATGATTCTGTAACTCCCAATGTCTGTGCGCACAAGCATACGATGCAATTTCTACAGTAACTTTTCATCGACCTGTAGAACAGTGGTCGCACAGCATAAAACTAGGCCTTTTCCTGAGTGCGTGCAGAAAACTTCCGCCTCCAAAACAGTCCCCGAAATGGCCTCAAATCAAAAAAACAGGGTCGCCAAGGGGTAAAGCTCTCACCCGCAGCATATACTGCCCTCTTGCTTCACCGCGAAGGGCGTCTCAACCTGAGACAATGCACTCTTGCAATTTCTGGCTGTGCTACATGCAGAGATCTGCTCCCAAAACAGAAAATGAAAGCAACACTGCTCCTCTTACCAGAACACCACGAGCTTAGCTTGCTTTCTTGAGCTCCTTACCACGAACAAGGCTCTAATACCATGTCAAGATTGTGGGAGAGAAGGAAGGAGTCTCACTTGTAGCTTTCTTGCTTGCACAATGGGGGAATACACACAAAGGTGGAGGCTGAAAACAATTTTCCTCTTCTTAGTTGTGTAAGCAAAAAGAACTCAAGTACAAAGAAATAGAAGAACCCTATATATGGGTCTCAAACCAAACTCAACTAACTAAGGTGGCATACTAACTCAGCCACGAACTAGAGTAGATAAGGATAGCTGTCATGTAGCTATTATTCATGGGCAGTGTACCAGCCGCATCTACAACTGACAAGTCGGTGACATAAATGCACAACGGTCACCCTGGCATATCACGAGTGGAGCTTGATATCTCAACAAGTCAAATGTGTGTTTTTGTAACGTGTCCACCTATTCACTCGTAGGACATGTCTTAGTAGCCCATCCAGAAGAGAGTTTAAAAAGCGTCGCCCCGCACTCCCACGGAATGTCACGGGGTTTGCGATCTAGGTCTTCCCAAGTCTGCCACAAAGCGGAAGCATTTTGGCCATTCCCACTTAGGATCGACCTAAATTAGGGTTTCCCTAATGGTCAAGTTCCTCAGAGATAACTAGCGTCGAGCCCCAGATAAACTATTTTACGCACAAACATCAGCGCCGAAGCGGATTTATACTGCACTTAGTTCAAGGAGAATGGGAAACGAGAGGGATGCGAAGCTCGACCTCTCTGCCCTTAAGGCATAGTCCCATTCCGTTCCCCTAAAATAGTATAAATCGGGACTCTAACTTCCTAGATTCTAGGTCATTGTTACCTTGCTATCAATTCCGTTGAGAAAAGTTCCCAGCCAACTGGGACCACGCTTCTGTAGGACGGACCCATGGTCACATCCACCGCACTTTCCTCAAGGTTACTTTAGTTGTCTAATTACCTATCACATTTAGTCTAACAAGAAAAAAACAACTTCCTTAATTAGCCAATTATTCACTAGTTCTTTCATGTAACTTAAGCACTGACATAGAAAAACAATGTTAAACAAGTTCCTTTTCAACAATTGATCTTATTTATCAGTCTTTGGAATACATCATATAATTGAGCCCGAAGGCTATTCCATAATCCGCCCGAGGGCAATTCCATAATCCGCCCGAAGGCAATTCCATAATCTGCCTGAAGCCAATTCCAGCAATCCTCAGGGATCGCTATTCCAAGTTTTCGCCTGTAGACTAGTATGCGGGCCTTGAGATCCAATCTTGAGTCACGTCAGCCTCTTGTGCAGGACCCGGAGGCAAGGGATTTACGGCTAGAGCCCCCCGTGGTGCCCAAACATCCTCCTGCTCCAAGTAGCACCCACGGAGAGACCTCTTACGACTGGTTCGGTCCACGTACCTGGTGCGGCTAACAACCCCCTTGGATAGGGTCAGGCAGACAGTCGGGGGTAACTGATGCTACCTCTTCCTCCAGGCCTTCAACCTAAAGCATTAATTATTTTTCCATATTTAGTTCCTTGAGCAAAGAAGTACAAACAATGCTCCTAATTGTACAAACACAATCAATCCGGTGGTCATTTGTATGGCCAACTGCTAAGGTGTGAATTCCTTCTCTTCGAATGCATCCAACATTCGATTCGGGATCAATTGTGACTTGGCAAAATCCCCAAGGGTTTCGTAAGATGTGTTGCTAGTTTACCCTTTTTCCTTGGGCTAGGGTTTATACCTCGTTAACCCAAATTAACAAATACCTTAGGTTTCCTTATATTAAGTTCAATAAATCTTGGACAACCCCGTTGTCCTATTTTGTTTGGTCAATTTCTTGCTAGGTAATTCATAATTTCCCTAACTTGGCAAATCAGCCCAAAGAAGGGTGATGTAGCAGGATGACTACTCATCCTCTTGCAAATTAGACTTGTACTTAGAACCTGCCAACCCTTGTTCTAAGGAGTGGCAATAATATTTTGTTTTTTAGACACAAAACCATGCGACGTTGCATTTTTTTGCATAGGAGTTGCATTTGACTTGCGGGATTAGTTCTCTCATCAAATGGTATTCCTTGGTCTCGAGAATACCTTTGGTCAAGATGTAGGGTTTGGGAGTCCTCTTGACCCAACCCAACCCCTAACCCTACTAGGCCGATAACCCTTTGTCCCTTAGGGTTCCTAACTTCCTTGCGAAAGTCTAGCATTTGGTCATCCAATCATTAGGGTGAGAACCCTAGATCGTTCTTGCATGGGCCTTTAGCTAACCCTAACATTCCGTGAATGTGGGTCCGACCTTTGGGATCGAAAGTCTTGACTTGGCATCCCAAGTGCGATAATAGGTAGAATTTTTAACGTAACTAAACCCTTCCTAGCACTTTGAGGTGTTCATCGTACTAACTATTTATGCTTTTATGAATCCCATGTGGGTTATGCCATTAAAAGTGATTTACCTAAATCGACTAATTGTCTAGAGACAAGAGGTGATCTTTTCTTAGAGACGCTAATATTTTTCCTAAAAGATGTAAATAATTGCAAGATATAACATTCCATGCAAATATGCAATTCATAGACTTTTTCCTTCCATGCAACTATAAAATGTACAATGACCATTTCTTTTCCTTGCCTAAACTATAATGATTGACAATTTAGGGCTAACTTGTATAAACCCTACACTGATTTACATCAAGAACTATGCCCATAAACCCTTCGTTTAATGCATTGAATTCAAGCTTTAATATGACAATTTCATCCATTCCCAAATCCAACTTCGATAAAAGAAGTCCATGCATGAGCGAATGCCATGGGACCATTATTGATTTAATTCATCCTTCAGCACTTGGCCCAACCTAGGATGTAATTTTCACCGCATGCAATTTGCAAGGTATATAAATCCCTTTCATGCAATGCAACTACTTGGACAACATCTAATGGACGTCAACGATTATCTCATATGAATCAGAACTAGGAAATTATTACCTAAATGCATTAAGTGCTGTTCTTTTCCACAAGGCAACCAAGGATGCATTTAGACAAATCCACCTTTTAACTAATGCAATATGCATTCAAGATTGCAACTTGGAAGTGCAAGCAATTTCAAATGCACATCATGCAACTAAATCTTTGAAAATAAGGCAATCAATTAAAATTTCCAAGTGTAATTAAACTTTCTTAGGAGAATTGGACATGCCTAGTGCATTCTTTTCATGCGGAATCAATTTTTAAGAACCTCAGCATTGAGGTTCGGGGTGTTGTCCACACGCGAACTCGGATTGGAAGCTCCCGCATGTGCACCTCACGTCTTTAGCTTTGGAGCCATCGATGACGTAGATCCTTGACTCCGCAAAATTGTCCTTGCCTTTATCTGATCTCCGAAGTCCCTCCAGGCTTTGGAAAATCAGCCCTAAAAACTGCCTACTCCCCCTCACGCAAAAATTGCCTTTTCAAGACGTGGTTTTAAGAAAAATCGGGGAAACAAGGCTTATGGAAGCCTTATTTGGAAGCTTCTATTTAGAAGCTTCTATGCTTCTTGTTCAGGAGAGAATGACGTGGGGAGGGTGGAAATGATTAGGAAGGAGGAAGATGACGATGTCGATGAGGATGGAGATGAGGATGATGATTATGATGATGGTGGGGCGTGGCACAGCAGCGGGCGGTGTGGCCACGGTGGCGGCAACAGCACGGTGTGAGGGCAGTGCGATGGCGATGGCAGGCAGCAGCAGCCGTCAGTTCCTTCCTCTCTCCTCCCCCCTCAAGCTTAAGGGGGAGGTTCATATAGATAGGGGGGGGGGGGGGGGGGAGATAGCCACACACGTGGCTAGTGGCATGCTCCCCTCTCTTCCCCACATAACTCCTGCTCTTCCCACACTCCCTCTCCCCGTCATGCATCGGCTGAGGGGGAGGTTATCAATAAAAAAATTTACACAAAATTTAACCATTATCCTTTTTCCTTTTTCCAGTGATGAAGGGTGTTCCCGCGCAGAACTACGGGTTTCAAGCCTCGGCTCTAGTGCTCCATGCGAGCTAGAGTTCATCGATGCATGCGGAGTAAGTACTTAGCCACCAATATTTTACGATGCAGGAGATTACTTTTGGGTTGCATTTTTGTGCGGGGCATGCAGGGTTTAGGGTCAATTAATATTTCATGTGAAAATATTACATTCTCTTCCCCTTAGAGGAATCGAGATGTCCTCATCTCAAGATGAACTAGGGGTATTGTTAGTTGAGAGTAATTTCATCCATTCAAGTGGCATCCTCTTCGGGATAATCTTTCCATTGGAGGAGGTATTCTCTCAAGGTTTTGGATCTCAAATGCCCCTCGTAACATCTAAGATCTTGTTAGGCCGTAGCTTAAGGACTCCTTGGCTAGGCATTACAACTTGTTGATCATCAAGCACGTGACTAGGGTTAGGTACATGCTTTTTCAGTAGACTGATATGGAATACATTATGAACTTTTAGGTTCTCAGGGAGTTGAAGTCTGTAAGCATTAGGCCCTAGGCACTTGAGGATCTTGTAGGATCCACAATACCTTGGACTTAGCTTTTTGCATTCACCCAAGGATAGGGAACTCTTCTTTGGACGCACGCGAATGAAGACCATATCTCCTTCAGCGAAGGATCTGTCTTGACATTTCAAATCCGCGTAAGCCTTCTGTCTATCCTTGGCTGCTTGGATGTCTTGTCTTATTGACTTGATTTGGTCATCCATGTCTTCCAGCATCTGTCTTGAAGCTTGAACCCTCAGGGTTGGATCCGAAAAGCTTAAAGGACTACGACAGTCGTGCCCATACAATGCTTGAAAAGGGGTTATCTGAATGCTTTGTTGGTAGGAAGCATTGTAGGCAAACTCAACTAGTGGCAGATATTGAATCCACTTTTTGGGTTCACAACAGCAGTGTGCCCTTAGCATATCCTCAATGACTTGGTTGACTCGCTTCGTTTGACCATCGGTTTGGGGATGGTAAGCTATATTGAAACAGAGTTGAGTCCCAATGGCCTCAAAGATAGCCCTCCACAAATGTGATGTGAAGAGAGAATCACGATCACTAATGATTCTTCTAGGCAACCCATGTAGTTTGAATATTTCCTTGATGAATAACCTTGCAATGTTTGAGGCTTTATAGTTTGTCTTAACAGGAATAAGATGTGCAACCTTGGTGAGCATATCCACCACAATCATAATGGAGTTGTATCCTCCCTATGCTTGGGGTAGGCCAACAACAAAGTCCATGCTAATGAACTCCCATTTCATTTGGGGAATGTCAAGTGGTTGCAATTTCCCTAGCATTTTGACATGTTCAGCCTTAATGAGTTGACAAGACAAACATTCTGTGACATATTTGAGAACGTCACCTTTAAGACTCTCCCAATAATAGCTCTTTCTGACTGCATTGAGGGTCTTGGCATAGCCAGGATGTCCTGAGAAAGGGGAGTCATGGGCTTCCCAAAGTATCTTCTGCTTGAGTGATTGGCTTGCCGGTATACATAGTCTCGTTCTATAGTAGGCAAGCCCATTATTGATAGAGAGTTCTTGATACTTTGTTTGTAGCTTCGGGGCTTGATCCTTGATAGGGATCTCCCTTAGCAACTTCTGATAGGTTGGATCATGGCATGCCTCATCTCTAGCTAGCTTAAGAATTGGGTTGTTTGGCATGGATACCTTTGTGGCTAGAGATCTAGCTGTTGATGGATCTTGTAAAATCAGAGAATTCAGAAATGCCTTGCGATTAAGTGCATTGGCACTACATTCTCCTCTCCAAGCCAGTATTTGATTTCAAAATCATATTCCTCCAGCACTTCAATCCATCGATGTTGCCTCATGTTGAGCTCATTTTGGGTAAAAATTCATTTAAGACTTTTATGATCCGTCACTAAGGTAAACTTGTTACCCAGTAAGTAGTGTCTCCAAAGCTTGAGAGCATGGATGAAAGCTAACAGCTCCAGATCGTGGGTAGCATAGTTCCTTTCATGGCTCTTCACTTTCCTTGAAGAGTATGCTACAGGATGACCTTCTTGCATAAACACACATCCTAAGGCAAGTGTGCTAGCATCAGTTATCACTTCAAACTCCTTACTAAGATTCGGAAGTTTCAGGATAGGTGCTGATACCAAGCTTTGCTTTAGTTTATCAAAGCTGGAGTGTTGAGCACAGGTGACCATACAATTGTTGCTTGCTTCTTCAGTAGATCGGTTAGAGGTGCTACAATCAGGGCATAGTTTTTTATAAAGACCCCGTACCATCCTGTCAATCCAAGAAAACTGCGTATTTCTTTGATAGTTGTTGGTGTTGGCCACTCTAGAACGTCTCTCACCTTGGCCGGATCTATTGAAATTCCTTTCGTTGATATAATGAATCCCAGATATTCAATCTGTCACTTGAAAAATGCACACTTCTTTTTGGCATAAAGCTTGTGTGCCCTCATTATTTCAAGAACAATGCGAAGCTGGGGTTCATGATCTTCTTCCTGTTTGGAGTAGACTAAGGTATCATCAAAGAAGATGAGTACGAAGTCATCAAGATAGGGCCTAAAGATATCCTACATTAGCCTATTGAAGGTAGCAGGTGCATTTGTCAGTCTGAATGACATGACTAGGAATTCAAAGTGTCCATATCTTGTGCTGAATGCCGTCTTTGGGATATCTTCTTCCTTGATCCTTATCTATAGACGTGAGATCAATCTTGGAGAAGATCTTCGCACCTTGAAGACAGTCAAGAAGTTCATCTATTTTTGGAATGGGGTATTTGTTCTTAATGGTTGATTGATTCAACCCTCTATAGTCAATGCATAGCCGAGGCGTTCCATCTTTCTTCTTCTAGAATAGCACTAGAGCTCCCCATGGCGAACTACTGGGACGAATGTAGCCTTGGTCTAACAGTTGCTTGAGTTGCTCCTTCCGCTCAATCGCTTTCGAGATGGACATTCTATATGGTCTCTTTGCAATTGGTGCAGCTCCTGGCGCTAGCTTGATTTCGTGATTGACTTCTCTTTGAGGAGGAAGTTCTGTTAGCTCTTCAGGAAACACGTCTGAGTATTCCTTTAGCCATGAAGGTTCTTCACTAGACTCTTGATTCTGATCTAGCTTATTTAGCTTAATCAAATAGACATGTAGCCCCTTTCTAACTCCTTTTATTAACCGAGATACTTTGGCCAGTTGAATTTTTGGCTTCCCAGACTCTCCTTGAGTTGTGACAGATTCCCCTTCAAAATTTCAAAAGGAAACTTGGCCCTTCCCACAGTGAATGTGGGCATCATTAGGTTTAAGCCAATCCATTCCAAGCAAACACTCATGGATACCTAGGTTCATAACCCTGAATCTGACCAAAGTCGACTTTCCACCCAGTAGGAATCTCACATTAGTTTTCCTAGTACAAGTGACCTCACAACCATTTGCTAATTCCACAAGGTAAGTGCATCTATTGCGGCTATTCCTAATCTTTTTGCACAAATTGGTGAAATGAAGGAATGCGTACTACCACAATCAATCAAGGTTTTGAAGCTTTTACCTTGATAATTCTATGGAGTCTGAATCACCAAAAATTAGTGATTTGGGCCTTTCTTGTGAAGGGTGGCATGAACTGTTGCCCTATCAATTCCTACTTCCATGGGTGGACCTAGGCATTTAAAATTCTTTATGTTAAAAACATACTAAGAGTTTCTCACATTACATTACATGTCCAATTTAGCTTTTAGTCAAGTGACCTAATCACTTAACTTCTTTACCAACACTCACAGCCATGATAGACATTGATAAAAAAGTCTATTTCATTCATGTGGGCATAGCCCTTCTGAGTACAATTATTTTTGGGAAGATGGAACAAGCTGATACATTAATTTGGTGAGAATAAGATTGTGTTACATTCAGCTACGCAAACTGAGTAATAATATGGATTGGGTCATGGATTTTCAGGAATCGATAGGTCATATGAAGCTTAGGGTATCCTTTCCTTTGATACCCATTCTTCTCATAAAGTCCCAACACCTTGATTCTATCGGCAGGGATTACTCGAGTCACTTCCTCGTACACATACTTGTTCTGCTTGATCTTTCGACTGCCGACATGTAGGGTTGCGTTTGTGTGAGCCTCAACAAAGATGAACAGCTTCACGATCTTTAAGTCCTCCCTCCACTTGATTCTCTTCAAGTTGGTCCAAAGGTACGCAAGTCGGTGGACAGCTATGTAATAAATTCCTGAATCACCTGTCCATCTTCGTTCCACGTACAAGGGTGAAGGATTGTAGATGTGGTCTAGGATATTCATCATATCGAGCCTCCATCGATAAGTCGAAGCATGCATCATAGTCATAAACATAACCTGGAATACCAAGAATTTGTTCCATGCTTCGTGACGTTGCAGGCCAGCATCAGTAAGTAAGTAAGGAAATATTCTTAACAGCAACATTTGCTCTATTTCTCCTCATTAAGTTACCTTGTAAAAGACAGATCCTTTGTTGGTTTGCTCTGATACCAACTATAACGTGTCCACCTGTTTACTCATATGACACGTCTTAGCAGCCCATCGGGAAGAGAGTCCAGAAAGCGCTGTCTGACACTCCCACAGAATGTCACGGGGTTTACGATCTAGATCTTCCCAAGTCTGCCCACGAAGCGAAAGCATTCCGGCCATTCCCACTTAGGATTGACCTGAATCAGGGTTTCCCTAATGGTCAAGTTCCTCGGAGATAACTAGCGTCGAGCCCTAGACGAACTACTTTACACAAGAACAT
>NW_028229754.1:0-89983 GCF_053477565.2 Lygodium microphyllum | reverse complement strand
CAACAAGTCCCTTAAGCCATCGTTGCTTTGGAACTTAGCTTATCCCTACTTAAATCATTTTCAATCTTGATGTACTGCCTCCCTAGGGTTTACTCTCCCCCTTGGGATCTAGGGTTGCTCAAGGAACAACTTTAACTGTTATCTTCTAGATCTTTTTAATTATCTATGTGATTTCACCTTGACCTTTATTAATCATGGCTACCTATTTAGGGTAGAAGATCAACCCATCTTAAGCCCTTTAATGGCGAATACATGCATTTATGTTTTTCATGATACGTCGGATTAGGGTCTAACTTGCCCATCTTCTCTCTAAGACAACTTTTAACTTTATCCTACAATTTCAAGGCTAACATACAAAACTTGAATTCAAGCACTTCAATGTACATTAAAACTGATGCAATCTTCATATGCAACCTTGACACGCTTCTTGTTATATTTTATGCAATTTTCCTTCAATACATCATCTATTGTTACTTGCTTTTCAATCTCCTTTCCTATTACTCATCTAATGTAACACTAATGACTTTCACCTATTTTATGCATGCAATTCTACCTCTATTTAAGAATTCAAGATGCATGAGAAGAATCTAAATCTTGGTACAACCTGGATATGAGCTATAGTTGCTAGAGGGTTGGTGGTATTCATGTCTCTGCTTGCATTGGATATGTTCCTAGCTCCGTTTGCAACTTCAGCACTTGTGCTCCTTGTAACTCGTCTCTTGGGTGCCATCCTTGTGTGTTCTTGGTCTTGCAACCCTTGAGGTAAATCGATCGTTCTTGCCTTGGTAGAAGGAAGTGGTACGAGGGTCCACAAGGAATTTAAGGCCAATCAATGTGACTTCAAACATACATAACTCTTCTTCTTCTTTTACCCTCTCCCCAATTTTCTTTCCTTCTATCTCACCCTCTCTATCTCATAGTCTTCTCTCTCTCTCTCTTTCTCTCTCACTCTCCCTATATCCTCCCCTAATTATCTTCCACTTCTCTCTATGCTTCCCAATCTCTCTCTCTCTCTCTCTCTCTCTCTCTCTCTCTCTCTCTCTCTCTCTCTCTCTCTCTCTCTCTCTCTCTCTCTCTCTCTCTCTCTCTGTCTCTCTCTCCTTCTTCTTCTCCTCTCTCTCCCTCTTCTTCTTCTCCTTCTCTCCCCCTCTCTTCTTCTCCTCCTCCTCCCCCTCCTCTCTCCTCTCTCTCTCTCTCTCTCTCTCTCTCTCTCTCTCCCTCTTCTTCTTCCAATAATGATGGATGGTGGGATGATAACAATCAAATTAGATATAATAATTAAATGTTAATTTTTAATTTCTAACTTTTTTATACTATTTTCATAATTATTTTTACAAGCAATGTTTTATGGTTATGGCTACTTTTGTTTTTGGTATTATCTTATGATTCCATGCTTGTATTAGTCAAACCAATTGATGATTATGGTGGTTCAAGATGTTGGAATCCCTAGCCCAATACTCAGCATTCTACAAATTGTTGGAAAGCTGAATTGGGAGTGGGGGTCCTATGCTCCCAAGGAAGGTAGGTGCTTTTACTTTTTTGATCACTCAAGTGTCTAAGAGGGCAAAGGGCCAAGTGATAAGTGTTAATGTTATGTAGGACAACTATGGAGGAGCAAGAAGCTTAGAGGGGCTTTGAGCCAATGAATTCCCTAGTTTTTGCAAAAGGTGTGCAATCATATACAACCCAATTCTACAAGATTGCAAGATCATATCCTGAGCTAGACAATGTCTTCTCTGAAGATTACAAGATCATATCCTGATCTTACAAGATTGCAAGATCATATCCTGAGCTAGACAATGTCTTCTTTGAAGAGAGATGATTTTGTACCACTACGTAGGATGAAGGTTTTGATTATATTAATATGAAATAAATCATTGATTTTTGAATTGTTTGTTATATGCTAAAGATTGAGTTTAGTGAGCCCTATTTATAGGATAATGAGAGGAATTTCCTTTTATGTATAAAAATTGTGTGGTAGTATGCTCATTGTAATTCAAAAACTAAAGAAAAGACAATCAAGGAAAGTGGGAGACCTTAGTCTTGATGATCAAACACTTACAATGGCTAGTCGACACACAATAAGTCAGGTAACTCTCCAACACTAGATAGAGATATTTAGTTTATGACCCTTCGAATTTGGTAGAATTATTTACTATCTGTAACATCATTTTAGAGAGCTAGAGCTGATATTTTACCTTATGGGTAGGATGATCAAGTTACACTCTCCGTCTCTGTCATTCTCTTTGAACCAAGTGTGGTGTTAACCCTGCTTTCACCTCTAATTGATTACAATGTGATCTTTCTTGGGCAAGCACAAGGTTGTTGCTAGGGGTGACCTATCCACCATGATTCCCATGTGATGTAGAACGAGGATTCCCATGTCCAACTAAGCCCAACGTTTCCTATAGGGATATTGGGTAGTATTGTGCATGGACATGAATTTCAGTTGACTATACTGGAGGACTTCTTTGGGCCTAACAAAGGAGGTACGTCAAATGGACGGCCCAATTATATTAGAAATGGAAATCACCATGCCCTACAAGTTGAGTTACATAGAGATAAGGTACAAGGTATCAAAGTATGGTAAGAACTCCAAGCACAATTAGATGAGAGCAAGAGGCCAAGGCCCTGTTGGTTGTGAACTAGAAGTGCAAGTGGAGCAACATTTCTTACACAAAATGTTTCAAATAAGAAACCATCTCATGACCAACTTGGCCTTCATAATATTACAAGTTAGCTGCTCACAAAAGCCATAACTAGATTAGAGGGAGAAGTGGAATGGTCCAATGCCAACATACTCCATGATATGGCCTTAGACTTGGCCTTAGACCTAGCCAACACCCTTTTCTAGGAAAGTTGATTTAGAGATTAGGTCTCTATGTGCAAATATATCATCAAATTTTAGAAGGAAACATTTGCCATAAAAATAGGAACTAGATTATGTGGAAGAATTGAAGGGCTAATACGCATGACCATTGTTGCCTTGGAATAGGTAGATTTCAAGGGGGAATTTAAAGTAATAACATATAATCCATCCATGGGGAGTGTAGAAAGTTCAAAAGGCCCCTCCCCCTATGAACTATGTAGTTACTCATTAGGATAGGGAGAGAATATATTTCCAAAGTGGCTTAATCGATATAATTTAGAAGCAACAAAAGTTGTTGCCTTGAAGGCACTAGGAGTAGTTTCCTCAAAAAGTAGCCCAAAGATGGATGGTTGGGGCAACCAAAGTGGTGTTATCCCATTCAAGAGTCCACCTAACATGTCTCGCCTAGCTACTACTACTTGCACATGATGAACAAGTTGATTCATTGTATTTCCCCTATCCTTGAAGGCACAATAATGACTATAGTGAAAGGGATCGTGGTAGGTACAATTTTCCCAAGGTCCCAAATGTTGGAGCCATTGAAGCTGAGAAGATGTATCTATTTCAACCCATGGACCTTATACCCTCATTCGACAACTTTGCACACATACTTAGCAATTGTGTTGAGCCCTTCTTCATTACCCTATAATTATCTATGGTTGATAGTGAAGGTCCATCGATAACAAGCTTCCACCCTTCTTTTCTTATGTAAACATTGGAATCGATCAAATGGTGATTGTATGGTTACATCCATTCTCTAAAGCTCACTTCCTCACTTGTATGGACTCACACTCATTCTCAAGCTCAAGGAATGGCAAAGAATAGAGGAGACAAAGATAGAGAGTAGAAGCTTAGATTGCATCAACAAGAATAAAACATTGTATTAGCTTTTGAATTTTAAATACATAGGATCATTTGGGAATTTCCTCTCAACCTTTTCATTTTTTTCCATCCTACAACACTTGGAGGCACTTATATAGGCCTTCATGGCTTATCAGGGAATATTCAATTGGGTGCTTAGACCTACTAGCTATATATTTTGGTTGCACATGCATACATTTAAATTCTAACCACTTTTTTTTGCAATTATAATGGGAGAGAGTAGGCAATCTATTTCACATTAACAATACACATTTTAGAGTCTATAATGCTTTCAAACATTACACACCATATTTCTTTACGACTCTTTGCTCAAGAGCTATCTTCATATCTTCTCTCCCATAGAGTTCAATCTATGTATTAGGTATAGATTGAATGCCTCATTAATTAGGGCACACCTTTGATTTCATTTAAACCAACAATACCATCATGACTACCACTAGTCATAGCACAAAGCAATGATCAATGGAAAATGACTAAGGAGAGAAATGATGCATCCTTATGGGATTACTTATATGAGTGGAGAGAACTATTGATGGTGAATCTCTCCAATACACACCATCAACAAAAGTCATGGCTAAAGAGAAAGATGAACCCCTCTCCTTTAGAACAAAGGCTTGAAGTTCCCAAAATCCACCAAAACAAAATCAAAGAGCTTTACATCTTTGTCATGCTTCATTGATGACTATCTAACCTTCTCCTTGCACATGAGCATGTACAATCCTTTTTCTCTTCTTGTAAGCTACCTCCTCTTTCATGCAAAATGTTGGATCTCACCCATAAATCTCAGGTTAACATCTTCTCCTCTCAATAATCACACACATCCCTTGTACAACTCTTCCACTCTCATGTTCAAGTGCTTGTATTTATTTCTTTCATATGATAGATCTCCATGGCAAGACACTATTTTGTCTCAATCCCAAGCCTTATCCTTGTTACTTCCATTGTAGGTCTACATCTACTAGCATTGTAATATTGAAATCTTCCAAAATGGGGAGAACCTAGCCAAGGTTTTCAATTCAAGGCAATTTCATCATCCTTGGTGGATATAACAAACCAAATCCATCCACCTTGGATATTCTAGATTTTCAATGCACAACCATCCCATCATATATGGGGGTATGACAAAACTACCACCAATTTTTTCATCAAGGACATGCCAATTAGGGGCATTTTCAAGCTTCGAAAGATATAAGAGTGATAATCATGAAGGGTTGATTACTAGTGCATGAATGTGATAGACATGCATCCATAACACACTATGATGCCATGGTGCCATCTAACATAAACACACAAAAGTTAAAATAGCACAATCACATTGTGATCTCTTTCACCTTATGTATAATCAAAAATTTGCATTGTTAAGAAGGCATGAGAAAGAATTGACTATTTGCATTGCTATCCCACATGATAGCATTAAAAAGCCATGTGACGTTTACATGCTATTCTAACTCCATAAACATAATCAAGCTAATTTGGGATTCTTTTTTCTATGACCTATAATTGTGATCATCTAAGATGAAACTTTTATAGTATTGGTTGTAGTCCTATTAAATTGAAGTGTATTACCCTTATTGGCTATATTAACTATTCAATTTGAGTAATGATATGTATCTTTAACTATGGTTTGATAGGTTTGGTTATGGTTAGTATTAGAAAAAAGGTTTATTCCTTGTATAAATTTGGTGAGCATTTAAATTACTCAAGACAATAAAATCATGACTTTACTATTTGGCCTAGGGAGTCCACCTTATAGAACATGTAAGATACCACAAGAAGGGTTATTATATTTAGTAAAATTTACAATAATATATTTACAAAATGAGCTTTTAAGTTACAATTTGAAAATTTTAGTAAGTTTAATAAAGTAAAAGGGCTCATTTTAAGGTCTTATAGCATGTAAAGGAAGGGTATCTCTTAATATCCTTTCACGTTATATAGGTGATTTCTTATAGGTGGATCCCCACCCCCTCCCTTGGCAGGGCTAATTGGCTAATATCAAAATTAAGCATTTCTTTAAAGCCTCACATATAAAACTAAAGATTTGATCTTTGGATGTCACTATGATGTTATGGGATACCTCACTTCATTGACAATCAATATTCATACTTCATTATAGCTTTTCTAATGTGAGTGAGACATTTGTTGCTTATTGCAATAGGTGCACAATAAATTCAAGGTAAGAAAAATCACTAACAGTAAGAGTCTTCTAAGTGCATATTTAGACTCTTTGCATATTCCCACAAATTTACTACTAGCATTTAAATTACCGACAAGTAATTCATGATTGTGCTAGTTAGCTAATATCAAAATAAAGCACTTTTGGGGACTCACATATAGAACTAAAGATTTGATATCTAATATATCAAATGATGTTGATGTTACTATGATGTTATGGGACACCTCACCTCATTTTTGGCAATCAACATATGTACTTCATGGTAGTTGTTCTAGTGTGAGTGAGACATTTGTTACTTATTGATATATGAGTTGCTACAAATGTACAACAAATAAAGGCAAGAAAACTCACGAGTAAGAATCTTCTCCTTGCATATTCCCACAACTTTACTCTCCTTTGTCTTCTTGAACATGATCTCATACCAACTCTAGTGGCATGACATTGACAATGAGGCAATAATAACAAATGATAGACTATACAAACTTTATTTAGGGAAGACAACTTTATAAAAGGTAGACAAACAAGAAGATATTTTGAGCCTAATAAAAGCTTCTCCCCATGTTTTCTTTTTATCTAGGCAATTTTTTTCTCAATATGTGTAAAAATTGTGTGTGGAAATGCCGCCCCAAT
Source organism: Lygodium microphyllum (assembly GCF_053477565.2). Taxonomy (NCBI): domain Eukaryota; kingdom Viridiplantae; phylum Streptophyta; class Polypodiopsida; order Schizaeales; family Lygodiaceae; genus Lygodium; species Lygodium microphyllum. Next base: position 83,426 of record NW_028229754.1, on the reverse strand, counting down.
ATTAAAAGTGTAGATGTTAAAGGGAGGCTATGTAAAAATGATCACCAAACAACTATGTTGAGAAGAGGTATTCACGTTATCAAGATGTCGAGTAGAAAGTGCACCTTCTTAGCCCACAATACATATACTTTCATTGCAGCAATACAATTTTATATGAAAACTATCCCTCTCATATAAAGCATTGTCACCAATTATTAATATTAACATATAGTTTTTATTTCTCAAAAATGTGACCTTGCACATTTAATAGGGAATATTGAGAAATCCAGTTACTTGATGAAAAAAGTACCCCTTGAGGACCTTGAGAAGGAGCACTATTAACCGAAAATTCTTTGTGTTGCATGTGAAGGTCAAGTCCTAAAGTTTGTAAGTTTTTACAAACATCTCAAAAGGCAACCACGACCACCCTAAGGGTATTCTCAATTTTGTGGGTTTCCCTTAATTTCATAAGTCTAATGATCAACTCTAGTCACACACTTACCAAAGGGTGGACCAAATAATGATGGGAAATCGCATCTCATAATAGTGGAACCTTTGTCATGGATCCATATTGTATATTATTGCATGATCCACAAAGCCTCAGGTTCATAGAGATCGATCCCATGTGGCAATTAGAGAATGCTTATAAGGTTTTTCTCTTAAAAATTGTACGAGATAAATAGGATGAGAATTTTAAAAAATGTTATTTTCCCTATTTTCTCTTGAAAAGGAAGACCTTTAAAAATACAACTACTGGTACAATGCATGTTGGCCAAAAAACACTAGCATTATTGGTAAGTTTACCAAAAAAAAAGGTTGTACAGATTTTACAACTCCTAAAAAGGATGACCTTAACAAAATCTAGCGACTGATACATCATATCTTGTGCAAAAAAGGCCATTTAGTTGTTGCTAGATTTACCAAAAAAAAAGTATTATAGATTTTATTAGCCAAAAAAGGCCACCAAATTGCAGGTTTGTTATGGGAGCTTAGAGTTGGCAATGAGAGAGGGAGATACAAGAGCACAATCAAAGGAGGTAGATTTAAGATGTACCTGAATTGCTCAACAGTGTGGGGTTATAAAACGTGTGCGATTTGGATGCTTCTACTATTTTCATGTTCTTGAGTAGTGATTGCCTTCTTTTATTACTAATTTCCATCTTGTTTATGCAAGAAAGGAAGTCGTGCGAGTCATGTGCAAGATCGGCTTCTCTCTTGCATCATCTCGAGGTTGCCAAAACAATATAAATAACTTAGCGATAGTATATAGTGTTAATCTCTCTCTCTCTCTCTCTCTCTCTCTCTCTCTCTCTCTCTCTCTCTCTCTCTCTCTCTCTCTCTCTCTCTCTCAGGGCATGTCAGATGTGTGGAGTGGCTAGACCATAAGAAACTTTAGACACTAAACTACATAGTAAAATGAGTCATATCTAGTAAAAGCATAAATTTCTAATTATCATATAGGAAATTTTAGATTTAAACTAGTTTTTTAATTTTACTAGGTACACATGAAACTATAACTAGAAAACATAGTGTCTATCTAGTAAATCTATATGGATTCATATCATCATACATATAATGTTTAAAAACACTATGTAGTCATGTTAATTAATACCTGATGAAAAATAAGTGACATGTCTTTTTTTCACATTGGCGCTTTTAAGCTTCTTTACATGTAGTGGAAATAGTTCTTGTGCTTTAAGAATCTAAGAGAAGGATAAAAATCCTAGCCAAAAAGTCATACTCTGTGGAATGCAGAAAACATGTGTAGTATTTGCACGAATAAAGTAATGTTAGGTTGAGTGCAAAACACGTGTAGCATTTGCAAATATAAAGCAACTTTAGATTGAGTATTGATAGTGAACTTATACAATGAAACTAGTACATTATTAGTTTTGTCTACATAGTAATTTAAATGATCTCTCATTATGTTATTTGGGATTATAGGAAAGATTATAAAAACTCAAAACTTTGAATACCCTATCCTTGCTTGCAAAGGCTCTCCAAAAGGCAAGGATGTTATTCCTAATTGACAACCATGTATTTATGGGAGTTACCACCTTGGAGTATCCATCAAATGCCCTTCGATTTTTGAATTTCCAGATACCACCACGACACATTTGGTGTTCTACAACTTCACGGATTCCTCATTCTTTTTGCCTTTATCTCCAAAAAATACCAACTTGTAGTCCATCTCATCATCACAATTAGCCTTTCCAATCTAGTCTTTAAGCTTCCTCCACAATTTGTGAACCTCCATGCACTCCCAAAACATGTGCTAGAGTGATTTTGACTCTCATCCACAAAGTAGGCACATGGGGGAGGTTCCAAAGACCTTCTGCAGCTTCTTTCTAGTAGAAAACTTATTCATTACTACCCTCTAGAGTTAAAAAAGTAGTTTCTTAGAGAGAGTTGAACTCCAAACTCTCTTGATTCTCTTTTCCCAAATTTTGGTCCTAGATCTTGGTTCCCATCTCCTCCAATATGAAGCTTCTTTCATCATATGTTCCTTTGACCTATGCCTTATGTCTTCGGAGTTCCTATATCTCCATAGAATCTTGCCATTAGGCACCTTCAATAACTTGGTAGGATTAGCATTGTTAATAATTGTAGAGTTGGGCCAAGGGGGCTTGATTTTCCTCATGAATCTTTGCATAAATGCTACCTCCCCACATTTAGATTGAAGAGGTTTTGAATTCTTTACAACCCTAGAAAGGAGAGGTTGCTATTGTTCTAGATGTCCTTCCACCTAAGAAGTCCTTTGGTCGTGATGCTTTTGGCTTGTCCTTCACAAGAATAAAGGGGGGTTTGAAGGAAAAGTAGCTAGTCCAAATCACATGCATCAGAGAGGAATCCTTGCTCCTATCTTGGGCTCTAGCCCAACTTTCTATCACCATTGACAATCCGTTGTGCCACGGATAGAGACAACTTGATTTTCTACCCAGAAAGGCATAGGTCCATCCAGAAAGCATCCTCTTGAGGCAAGCCTCTCATCTTAACCAAACTAAGTCAATGTCTTAACAAGATAGTCCAAGGGTGGTTCTCCTCCATCCTCATAATCAACTAAAATATCAAAGCCTTAGCTCTGTCAGCCACTTGAGGGATTCCCAAACCTCCTTCCACTTTTGGAGTCCTGACCAAAGCCCAAGAGATAGATCTCTAGCCTCTTCTCCCTAAAGGCTTGCCCCATAGAAAGTCCACAAAATCCCTCTCCAACACATTCCAAGAGTTTTGACTTAGATTCAAAATCATCATCCAGAAATGCAATCAAAGAGGCAACCATAACCTTTATTATTACAACTCTCCCTAACCAGCTCATAGAGACTCATTTCCATTTGTCCACTTTTTCTTTGACCTTATGTTTGGGCTAGTCCCCTCACTGCTTCATTGTGATTCCAATACCAAGCAGACACCCTAGATGAAGGCCTTAACTTTTTTAGCTAGTTGAAGGATTCCCAAACCTCCTTCCACTTCTAGAGTCTTGACCAAAGACTAACAGATAGATCTCCAACCTCTTCTCCCTAAAGGCTTGCCCCCCATAAGAAATCCACAAACTCCCTCTCCACCACATTCTAGGAGTTTTGACTTAAGGTTCAAAATAATAGTCAAAAATGTGATTAAAGAGGCAAGCATACCCTTTATTATTATAGCTCCACCCAATCAACTCACATGGACTCCTTTCCATTTTTCCACTTTTTCTTTGACCTTGTGGGTGAGCCAATCAACTCGCTCCTTCATTTTGATTCCAAAAATCTTAAAAAAGGCATGAGGGATCCCCCTTCTAAAATAGCCATATATCGGTACTTTGTACATGCTAAATTTTTTGTTCTTTTATTATATCAAATACCGCAGTATTTAAAAAATATTATAAAAACTCACCATTATGGCATTTATCTTGATCAAGCAAGTCTTCTCTATGTATTTTGTATGTGTATTAAATTAATAACTCATTATGTCTTTTGGCTCTAGAAGAAAGATAGCATATAATCTTACACTTTTCAAGGTTTTCTATGGTGATTGATGACAAGAGTTTGCTATAATGGCATCAGTACTATGAACTTCGAAAAAATCTTGCATAGCACAAAATACATCAAACTTAAATGTTGAAAAGTATAATGACAAGACATGCAATTGCATATGGGATTACGACATACATAAGCATTAAATGCTCCTTACATAGTTACATAGTATGGCAAAGAGTTGGCACAAGTGCTCCCTAAGATTTCATAATCAATGGGAACAATGTCCTTCCCCTTGGTAATGTATCATGTTGTATTATAAGAAGAAATAAAGAACTATTGACTTAGCCAATGCATAAGTTGGGTGCATGTGCATTTGCTATACTGTAAGAAGAAGTAAAGAAGTAGAATGTGTTTGAGAATGTGTTTGACTTGGCCAATGCATAAGTTGGGTGCATTTTCTCCTTTTGTTTAAAGCTTATTTGCAAATAGAAAACATAAGCATAATGGTAAGCATAAAATCACAGTATAAACATTTAATAATCCACATTGTTCATTTAGAAATAGTATGTTATCTAAAGTGAATACTTTAATATACTCCCACATTGGTATTGACATGGTAGAACTTTTTAAAAAAATGGGTCTACCAAGTGCTATTGTGCCACATTACATTTTACACAAATCTTGATGTGCCATGATGACGACAAGGTTGAAATGGGTTGAAATTTTTTATTTGAGAATAGTTAATCATATAAGCTAGGCACTTCATGTCTACATTCTTTCGATGATTCATAACAATTACGCCAGCATATATTTTCTTTCCTTTCAAAGTTTTCATACTCGGGCGTGTAAAAAGGAGGGAGCTGAGCGTAGTGACCCAAGGAGAATAGGGCATCGGCCTCAAGTCCTGACTTGGCACCCAAGCTCTTGCGAGGCGACACTTCAATCTTTTTCTTTTCTGCTCACTTTTTTTTTCACTCCAACCTTCCTTAGTATTTCTTTTCCAGCTAGATGCCATCCCTAGGAAGACAAGGCATCAGGTCTGACTCGTCCTCCCAAGGAAACACATATAGCAGAAAAGAAAAGTACAAATAAAGGAAGAACATCACCTGGACTTGGCTACAAGAAGCTTCCGTGCAGCAAGAGGCTCCCTCCAAGTTCCGCTAAATCTATTTAGCACAAAACTAAAACAAAACCATTAACTACACCTGCACTAAAAAAACACGTGACCCTCTTGGCCTAATGAAATATGGCATTTCACTACAGAATGACTGGCCCTCTTGGCCTAATGAGATAATGCATAAAATGATCATTCAGCAACGTATTGTTGAAACATATTCTTGGTCCTAACATAACTCTACTAAAGCATAAGACTAACCAAGGTTGAGGGCTCCTCACAGGCTCTATACTAAATGCATTAGGTTATTGGCTAACCCCTTGCATAAATAGCAAGGGGTGTCCGATGAATATGATGATAAATGATAATATGCGTCCATGAAAAAATATGAAGGTGCTCAATTGATACCTACTCATAACCCAAACTAGTCATCTATGGCCAAAATAAGATGTGTGAACAAAAAGACCCCAGAGTAGTCACGGGCTAATGCTAGAAGATAATCGTAAAATCTCCCCCGAACCACAATTGAAAAAGACATCTTCAAAAAAAGTATAATTAGCTAGGGAATCTGCAAAGTAATTCCATTGTCCAGGAACTACTGACAAGTCACCATCTCAAAAATATGCAACATATCCAAGGCTGCATGATGGTACATTCATACGATGAATTTGTACGATGGGATCCTACACACTATAGGTCCCATTCAACTACTTGATCACTAACTTGAGTCACCTTTCACCAATAATCAGCAGATACCACCACATTGGGCTACATTCAGCCCCATAATCAGGGCCTTGTATTTTTCCATATTATTAGTAAAAAAAGTGTCCTAAATATACTTCCATTTTCATAACAATCCTACGTCAGGGATCTTTAATGACCACACCAACACTTGCATGTTTAGCGGGCCCTCTAGAAGCTCTATCAAAATACAAAGTATAGACCCAAGCTTCACTAATAGGCCACGCCATACTAATCATCTCACTCATGCTTATGATAATCAAAGTCAAGTCGAGAGAGAGAATGTAAAACATGTACAATCCCTCCTTTCTTGCTAAACTCAATAGGAATACTCATAAGAATCCTTTGACAATAGTGACAGTAGACCTTAATATCCCACATGAAAGATTCATCTTGCATAACGTGATAACCTTTACTCCACTAGATCACTCAACCTTGGTGGTAACGTTGCTCTAAATATGGATGCTCAAGATAAGGAATGATTCTTCCCATCCGATTGTCTTGGTATCTACTGCAAGTTGAAGCTAAATCATGAAGGACCTGCATAGGCACCAAGTCCAAGGTCAGCCCTTACACGTAGTAAGGCTTCAGCTTATTAAAGTTTACTTTATTTTTATAATCTGTCCCGTACAAGTCTGCTAAAAGGGTTGTATAGCTATTCTTTCCTATACATACAATTTTATACGGCCCATCCCATTTGAGTTCTAGTTTACCAAAAAATAGCTCACAACAAGCATAATAGTACAAGACCAACTAACCCTTCACAAATTTATATTTCTTAGCCCAAGGTCATTAAGTGCTTTCATTCTCTTCTTCCCTACCTCTTGATGTAATAAAGCCTACAAACGAATTTCATCAAGATGCACAAGAGAAATAAATCTTTCATGCAATGCTTCTGCCTCACCCAATGAATGATTAAGAGAAAATTGCACAGTGGATAGCTCTATTTTTAATGGCAATACACACTCTTTCCCATATACCAACTTGAATGGGGTGTGGCATGTATCTTTTGAATGTCGTATTGTAAGCCCAAACTACCACATACAATTTCTTATCCCAATCTCACTTTCAGACACTATCTTGGATAATATCCCTACAAGCTGTTTATTTGTACTCTCGACTTAACCATTTGCTTGTGGATTATATGGGGTAGTTTTATTGTGTTTAATCTTCAAAGCTTCTATCAAGGCTACTATAACCTTATTTAGAAAGTGTGTCCCTCGATTAGACACTATCACCTTAGCTGGACCAAAATGGCAAACAATCTGCTCCATAATAAAACTGGCCATCTCCTTACCATTATCCTTCATCCTTGCTTGAGCTTCAGACCACTTTGTAAAGTAGTCTATCCACTACAATAATATAATGCTTCCACGTAGTCAATGAAGGGTATACTGGCCCAACAAAATTGATACTCCATTTTTCGAAGGATAACGTAACTAAAATAGGATTCAGTGGCCGCTTATGATTCTCCCTGGCATTGTGTCTTTGGCAGACATCACATCGCTTAACATAATTGAAAGCATCCTAGAAAATTAATGGCCACCAATATCTAGTATGGAGAGCTTTCTGGGCAGTAAGCCATCCAGCAAAATGTCCCCCACATGCTAAATCATGGCATTTCTCCACAATAATAAATGGTACCTCATCAATACTACACATCAACGATAAATCTCGTCCATTCCTTTCTAATACAAGGCACTGCTATAATCAAAAAGTGTAGTGCGTGCTGCTTAATCTTTCTCTTCTTAGACTTTGATAAAGTAGCCCCAAATCCCTCTATAGATAGATAATGAATTATAGCTACATACCAAAAACAGATGGAAGTTGTATCAATCTTGAATAAACTTTCGATATCACTGCCTTTAGCCAAAATTTCCTTTGGCTCCCCCAAATCCACAAGACATTTCATAATACCTTGTAGCTTCAATGTCTTACTCCTAATCTCAAAATCAAACTCTTGCAAATTGATTAACCACTTTTCTAAATGGTCAGGAAACTACAACTTATTCATCAACATTCTAAGTCCTTTTGCCTTCGTAAAAAATACCACCTTCTCATAGAGAATATAGTTCCTTAAATTCTTTGTCGCAAAATCCATTCCAAGGCACAATTTCTCCATATAAGTATATTTGACTTCAAATATCCCTAATTTTTAGCTAGCAAAGGCTATTGGGATAAACAGTAGCTAATACTATGCATTGTTACAATTGAAAATATATAAAAAACTTCACCTCTTCTAGGTGCTTTCAAGATTGGCGCTTTCGCTTGTTCCTACTTCACATGCTCAAAAGATACCTAGTAAGCTTTGCTCTAATTTAAAAATATAGTTTAAAAGATAACAAGTTCTTCCTGCTAGTGTATCGATAAATCTCTAATAATATCCCACTGAACAGAAAGTTGTGTACCTTTTTGAAGTGCATGGTGGACTCATAGAGACTATGACCTTTATCTTTTTAGGGTTAGTTGTGATACCAAAGCTGAGCTAACTACATGGACCAATAACAACCCATAGGGCACTCCAAAGACACACATTCGTAGATTAAGAGTAATGCAAAAGTGTCTGCAATGCTCAAAATGTTTCCTTAAAATAGTCAATTGTCTTTCCCTTGTGGTAACTACCCTAGATCATCAATGAAGACTTTTAACTCCTCTAGGGAGATGTTCCCAAAAGTCTTATCAGCTATACGTTGGCAAGAACTAGGTGCATTGCATAACCCAAAGGTACCGAAGATAGTGATAAATGTCATTTTCAACTTATCTTCCTCCGTAATAACCATTTGGTTATATCCAACAAAGCAATCCATAGATGAATAGATTTCCGTGCTCGCTAATTGATCTAAGATCTGATCAATAAATGGTAATGGATAGTAATCCTTAACTATCTACTTAGTAAGCTCTTTCAAATCTATGCAAAGCCGAATTTGGTTATTCTTCTTCTTCCTCATAACAACCAGAAGACACCACTCTATGTGTTGTACCAAAAATATTAGGCCAGCTTTTCGTATTTTGGTCAATTCCTTGAATAGCCTATCTCTTAATTCAAAAGGCATACGCCTTACTTTTTGTCACTCAAGACGGCTACCTTCCTTTAAAGAAATGGTATGAACAACCAGGCTAGGAGAAAAACCTCTCAACTCATCATAACTCCAAGCAAAGATGTTGCAAATTTTCTAAATCAAGGACACATAGACCTCTCTTTCTTCCAAACTGAGCATGGACCTAATTTAATTGGTTATGAATCATTTAATGTAACAAGGTCCAACTCAATTACATCCGCATCTCTTGAGCTTCTATTGGCTCATTCAAAGTTATTTGATAAATATCCTCTTTAGTGGACCCCTCGTTGGATTCATCACTTGATGATGTCTCACTACTAGTTGCATCCTCCAATATATCTATCTCTATAGAGGATAAAGGAGTGGAACCCTCTCACTTTGAGGAGATTCAATGTAGGCATCTACTACTACACGTCTAGCACCTCTACCAAAGATCAATCGACCATTGGGTATGTCATCTTAACAATCCTCCTATAAAGATCCATGGTCTACCTAGTAATACTTGATAGCTAGGCCACTGCGAACCGAATAACCCTAAAGTCTAAGATGCATTCCGCATGGGCAACTATCACATGGACTTTGGTAATGCACCCTTCAGGTTATCTTAAACTATCATCAGTCATTCAGAGAATCGTGGAGGCATCTTTTTTTATTTCTAACCCTAGCCTCTCCATCAATTTCGAACTCATAATGTTGACGAAGGATCCCATGTCCACAATGGCATGATCCACTAATATGTCATCAACATATGCTGCTACCCTTGGACAATGCTTTTCAACATGCTCAAACCAATCATCTCCTACCCACGCAATGCCCAAGGGCTCCATGATATATCCCATGCATGAAATCTTTTTAAATTCCTTACATACTCCTGGAGATAACTTAATCAATTGCAGGAGATTTACATCCAACTTAACTTCACAAAGAGAATACACTAAATCAAATTCATGATAGCTAGCAAGTGCTCTTTTTTCTTGTCAAACCATCCTCTCCTTTGGTCTTTAAATAGGCTTTGGTGCCTCTTTCTTGGCTTTTTCCTTCTTCTTTGGCAATTCCTCATCCTTCTTGGGGTCAATTTTACTATCAATAGCTTTTAGAGAACCGTCTTTGATGTCGAGATTAAGGACTTGTGTCCCCTTATCATCTTGCTTAGGATTTCTCTCAACAAGTTTTACCTTGTCTTTGTCACCATCTTTCCCCTTTTGACCTCTTGTAATGACCCATAAATTAGAAGCTTTAGTGCCATCGACACAAATAGCTTCAATAAGGCTCACTCCACTACCACTAAGCAGCTCCTCTACAATAGCTTTCCCTCTTTGTAGTATTTGGTTTGGTCCCTCATCTTGCTAGAGATTATTTCCTTGTGCTCAATGTTTGACCTGACCATGCTATTTACTTCCTTGTTAGAGAGAGCTAATCTTGCTCTAACAGGTAATAGCTAAATGGCCAAACTTCCCACATATATTACATTTAACATTTGGGTAATTCCTAGGGAAATGTTGGCCGCCACACCACTTTCAATTGAATCTTGAGGGGACACCCTCTTTAGGGCATCCACTCCCTATCAAATTATGCTTCTTAAGGAAATTGATATCAATATCTATTTGTCTATATTGTTCGATAATCATAGCAGTATGGTGCTTCATCATATCCTTAACTTTGCCAAGGACATTCGAGGCACTTGAGTCATAGCCATGATCATCTATCTATCGTTCCATTGGTCTAACCACTTGATTGGAAATTGGCTGTTGATTCCCTGGAATAACATTAGGATTTATTATTTGGCCTCCAATAGTTGGCGGAGCCATCTGACTAGCCATAAGCATGGTCACACTAGGAGGATCTGGCAACATGGGCACATTCTGAATCATGCTTCCCCTCCCATTGAAAGTACTCATGGGCATCCCTTGACCTCCATTCGTCAATGCTAGAGTGTTTCCAACACTAGACTTGGATTCCAATTTTCTCTAGAGGTATAGACCGCATGTAATCGCATGGATTGCAGTAAGGTATAAGTCTAGCCTATACACTTGAATATTTAAGTCTAGCCCATGCAAAAAGTATCCTTTTGCGACCTATACCATGCTGCAGCTCTCGTCCTTTCAAAGTGATATTAAGGAACGTCATCAAGTGTCCTTCACCTTGAATTCAACAATTGAACATTAATTTTTGGAATTCATTAATATAAAGTTTTGCATCTTCCTCTGCTAACCCATTTAAAATGGGTAGAGAAAATCCTAAGGCCGGCAAGCCTGCATTCCTGCTAGGATTGCAATGGGTTGCGCCATGGTAACAACCATATTCACTAAAGGAGTTTGAACAATTGAAATTGTCATCCCACTCAAAGTGGGCTGACTAACTGGAAGCAGGAAAGTACTAGAACTTTCTCCTCCTCCTATAACAGACTATGAGTCGGGCTAGGATTACTAAGACCCCTCCCTTGGAGGGATATTGGACCACTCCTTTGCAAAGAATATCTCCTAATAATATTAGCCCATAGTCGAGCTCATTCAACTCTTTGTTGCTTCTAACGGTCTTTTGAATCTATCTCTTTGCCTTTTGGCATACACTAATAAATTGGTCCCTATCAATCGAGATTCAGAGACCACCACTTATAAGTGGCTCCCAGCAAATGCACCATCTTTCGAGACCTGAAATGGCCTTTAACACTAGCTCTATGGCACTAGTTGGACCTCTACTATGCACCCAAACCACCCCACATGGCCTTTAACACTAGCTCTATGGCACTAGTTGGACCTTTAACACTAGCTCTATGGCACTAGTTGGACCTCTACTATGCACCCAAACCACCCCACATGGCCTCACAACTAGGAGCATCTAAGGGGTATATTATCATAACCTTTAATATAGGACTTCATGTTTATATGGATTGTAATCCAATGGATAGCCCTTTCCACACTCCTTAGAGGGAGTCCCTACATATATCAATGTAATATACCATGTAAGCACAGACAAAGGGAGCTCCTCTTGGTTAATTGTCGTGGCTCCACTACGACTCTCCTACACTCAAGGATTGGCCCCAAGATGCACCGTGAACACATGAAGCATGTAGGATACATTCTCCACTCATTTAATCAATCGATCCAGGAGATAATAGATAGTCCTCACTAAATACTCCCCAAAGGAATGAACCAATAACCCTACAACAAGGGTAACTCACCTCTTCAATGTAGGTCATCGTTCATGAAAACAGTTGTTGTTATGCATCCAAGATGATACCATGTGTTGCGTGCAATACAATTGTGTATGATTTATAGTGCTTAAACATTTTTCTGATTGACAACCAGCATTGTGAATATGCAAAAACATGTATTTTCATGCATTTACTCTAAACAAGAGTGCTATGTTGTCTAGGGCCAACACTAAGCATGCTCGTGCTACTGGACCCTCTTAATTTTAAAAAACATCTTATATGCCATGTGTCAAAAAAATATCAAAATTCAACATATTATCTGTCCTTTACACCCCCTTCTCCCTACCGCTCGAGGTTGTACATTCGATGGTAGGTTTAGGAAGCGGTTTATTATGTATCTTTCCTTCATAAAATCAATAAGTACACACTTTAACATAGAGATAGGGTTAAACTAAGGCTAAATCTCATGCCTCAGCCTTATCATACGTTCACAAATGCAAATGTTATTTTTTTTCATTTTTCACACGTAAAAATATATTTTTCTCTATTTTTTTCTTATTATTTATTATTTATTTATTGATAATTATTAATATTTTCTAATTTACTGATTTAGATGGATTAATCTTATTGAGAATTATTTTTTTATCACATTTTATCCCATATGAACACTACATGCACAATAAAATTCCAAAAAATGCATGATTTTTCTTAAAACCACAATGTTACAGGTTTCATGTGTTTATAAGAAAATTATTAGATGGCTAATTTTTCTTGATTTATTTGATATTTTTGATAAATCAAAGCATTGACAACCATTTTCAACCAAAATTCGTCATAAAACAATTAAATCTACCACTTACTCATAAAAATGCACCTTATGTCGTATGTATCTCGTGATTGGAGGCCCACTGATACTTCCCAATAGCCGTTGACAATCCTTTCAACCTTGATCTATGCTCTTTCATGCTCAAACATCATCTCATGATCAAAATATTTCATCTGACCAGCCCACCCCCTTCTCTCATAGAATCAACCATGGAAACACATGATAAGAGGAGAGAGGAGAGAGGAGAGAGAAATACTAAAAATTAGCATTTTGATTCCTTGCATGATAATCTACATATCCACAGTCAAATTAAAGCTCTTAATTAGTAGATCAAAGATATCCCATCATTCCTTGATGATCCCTAACCTTGAAGAGACACAAAACTCATGAATTTTTGGGTGCAAAAAATTTTGTCCCCCTCCTTGCTTCAATTCAAATTTTTCATGATTTCTTTATTTTCATTTCATTTATAAAATATCCAGCTCATGATCCTCATATTCACACAGTAAATGAAGTGGATTTTTGCCTTTGGAGGGGCAAACAGACTTCGATTTGCAAACAGACTAGGCAATTGACTTCGTAGCATTGAAATCTATCAACCTGGCCTCTGTTGCACACTTTTTGGCTCCAGATCACATAAGTGCTTTGTAATGCGAAACCTTGCGGGGATTAAATGGATGGTCAAACGAACTCCGATCGACGAACCGAGACAGCATCGTAGTCTTTCTAGGAAAACTCTAGCTTATCAATTTGCAACCATTTCATTTTCCATGAAAATTTGATCTTTTACCCCTCCCAAGCACTTTACCGCTTGAAAACGGGCTCAAAAAATCCGTTCTCAAGAGGTAACCCTCCCCCACTCTTAAAGATCCCAAAGGGATGCAACAAACTGATCTAGGGAAAACTTTTCCCACCTCCCAATGATTCAAAGCCCGTGTAGGGAGCCCATCCTATCGCCTCATCCCTCATACAAGTACAAGAAGTGGAAAATTGAATATTGAAGCACTCTCAAAGACTCAAGTACCTTGAAGATCAAAACAAGGTGAAACGGAGATTTTACAGGACACTACAAGGTGTATACATGTTATTACAAGTACCATCTTCATCGTTGAAGTATAGGTGCAAGCACTACATGTTGCTTATAGGTTCTATTTAGCTCCCCATAGGGTTTGGTATCCATTAGGTACTACCGTTTTGCTCTCATAGGTGGAAACAGGATATTTACATGTTAAAACATGTGCTAGCCTAGACAGTTCAGCCTCTGAGATTGAATATTAATTTTTTGTCCTAAACGTGTCATGACATGCTATAGCTCATCTTAAAGAGGGCATTGTTGGCTCCATTTTGAATCAAAAAATTTGGGAATTGGAGTTTTCTAGCTCAAGTTACAACCAATTTTCTGACATAGGATACTGCAAGAATGTGTTACTATGACAGATCATAAGGGAAAGAGTAAGGCCTAGTATAAATATGCTTAGCAAATCAAAGATTCTATGCTAGAAAATACACCTTAATAGAGCCCTAAAGAGCCTCATATACAAGGAGAAATTAGTATACTTAATAATACCATGTGTGAGCATGAGAGTAGGCATGCTCAAAGGCATATGGAGCTATTGTCTAGAGTTGAATAGATAGTATTATCTACTAATCAAACAAAGACTTCCATTGAGAAGTTGTTGGATTCCACTACTCAAATGAAGGCTTCAATTGACAAATTAGTAGAATCCAATGCTCAAATAATGTCTCAATTCTCCTAATGGATGCAAATGCAAATGGGAACCAAAGAAGCTAAGGAGAAAGCTCATTCAAACAGTGATCTTGTAGTCCCACTTCACCCACCTAACTAAAATAGCCAAGATCATGGTATCATTGGATGAAGAGGCATTCCCAATAGTCAATATGAAGTAGGCAAGACTTCACAAAGGCATTATGACTATTTGGGTAGTATGAATGGTGCTGATTCCTAGGCTTATGGGCTGAATCCCCAACCCCTTAGAGGTCCTCCACCATCGAGAAGGTTTTACACTAGTTCTCAGCCACCTATTGGAAGAGTACCATCTTATTTTGGAGGTTCAATGCCTACTAACCATGAGCAATCCATTTTGGGATAGCAACCCTTTCATGAGAGGGAGTTGAAGGATAGAATCATTTTAGTAAAGTACAATGCACTAGAGAAATGGATTTCAAAATTAGAATCCTATTCTGATATATTCCATAGAGCTAATGATATGAAGATTCATTTTGCATATTCACATTTGGAAGGATTTATGCATACTTGGTGGAAATATATCAAGAAAGAGAATATGCTTGTAGATAATTGGGATGCATTCAAGACCCTTATGGTTGAAGTCTTTGTCTCTCCTTTTGAAAAAGAAAAATTAGCAAAGAGATGGTATGGATTAGAGCAAAGAGGCCTAAGTGTATAGGATTATACAAACCAATTCCTCAATCTTATCATGTATGTAGAGAGCATTAGTGATGAAGCTAAAATCCACAAGTATATATATGGTTTAGAACCTTCTTTATCAGCAGCTAATGTTATGGCACAAAACCCTACCAATCTTTTCAAAGCTATTGAGTTTGCAAAATGTTATGGAGGAAAGCATAGAAGGGAGTCTTCATTTTAGCCTAATTATGGACAGCCAAGGATTGTTTTAAAATAGGGACAAGTTGGAAATATTTATGACACCAATCATGCACCAAATGGGATTTTAAGAGTGCCAACTTATCCATCATTCAATGCTTCAAGACCTCAAGGCAATTTCAGGATAATAAACAATCCAAAAGTGGATCTTAAACAAGGGGACAATAAGTTTAGATCTACTTCAGTCAATGTGAATCCAAAGTCTATTCCTATGGATCTCTACAAAGAAAGGAAAGAAAAAGTCTTATGCTTTTAAATGTGGAGAAAAATATATAGATGATCATGTAACAAAGTGTGTATACAAAAATGCAAAAGCCAAGGTCCATAGTATGTTAGTCTTTGAAGATTCAGAGGATGACACTGATGAGGTCAATACGTTTGTAACTACCGTTGAAAATAAGGATGTTGAGAATAAAATTGGGCAAGAACACTTTTATGATTCTATCAACACTTTTCTTTTTGACCCGAGTGATAGTGTTCCTTCTGATCCGAGAGGAACTCACGATGAGCTACTTGCTGTCACTAATTGTTCTATTTTCATGGATGCTTAGATAAGTTCTAAGAGCCCTAATACACTTCTATGCAGGGTATATTCATGGGAAGGACGTGTTTATCTTGATATATAGTGGCAATACACACAGTTTTGTGAATAAGTCCGTTGTGGATAAATTGAATTGTCTTCCCACTGATTTACAACAGTCCATAAGAGCTCAAATAGCCAATGCTGAAGAAGAAATCAACACTCAAATATACCCATAAGTTTTTTTACAACTGATAACATTAGAAAAAATTACTATGGATTTCTCACAGTTGTAAATGGAGTTTATCTTTGATGGACGGCTCATCCATTTACGTGGAATCTCTAGTAAATTAGATTTTCAGCTTATCACCATTCAACAACTCAAGAAAGAGTACAAGACGTGCTCGTAGTTTTTTATTTTGCACATGGATAAAGAGGTTGAAGATCAATCCAAAAATTTAGCAGATCATCCAGCTTTAAAAGCTCTTCTTGAGGAGTACAAGGATTTGTTTAAAGTGCCTACTTCATTGTCTCCTAAGAGAGTAGTAGATTACCTTATCAATTTGGAGCCCAAATCAAAGCCAATTAATAAGCTACCCTACAGATTATCTAAGTATGACGTGAAGAAGTAGCCAAGCAAATCAAGGAGCTTCTTGAAATGGGATTCAAATTACAGGAAGCCTATCTTTTGGATGAATAGCTCAGCTATGTTTTTCAGAAATTACAGCAAGGTCTCATGGAGGAAAACTCACATTATTAGCATAAAAATGGCCTAATTTGGTTAAATGGCAAGATTGTTATTCCCTTTACTTCTTCTTTTACATGAAAAATTAAGGAAGAGTTGCATTCTTCACCTTTAGCTGAACATCTGAAAGTTACCTATGATAAGATCAACAACAGCTTTTATTGGAAAGCACTGTGGAAAGATATTAAAGATTTCTATCATGATGTGTAGCTTCATGGGATTCTTGGTTGCACTTGATTGAGTTTGCCTACAATAACTCCACTCGTGCTAGTATTAGAGTATGGTTATAAGGTGCCCTTACCCATAGTCATTTTCAATGAAAAAATCAATCCTCATGGGAAAGAAGAATTGAAAAGAATGCAAACCCTTTAGTAGTGTAAGATAAATCTTAGGAAGGCCCAAGTTCAAATGAAGATGTATGCAGATGACAAGAGGCAACCCTTAGAGTTCCAAGAAGGAGAATTAGTTTTGTTGAAAGTGCCCAAGTCTCGTTACTCTACCTTGAAGAATGGATCTAGTAACAAGCTTTCTCACAGGTTTTATGTATCCTACAAGATCCTAAAGCGCATTGGAGACTTGGCATATAGATTGAAACTACCCTCTTCCACTAAGATTCATAATGTATTTCATGTTAGTCGACTTAAACATTTCTATGATGCTCCTGGTGATACAATTGATGAGTTGTCATCTATAGACGAAGGTCTTATTTAGTACATTCCTAAGGCTATCATAGGTCAACGTGAGAAGAAGCTTTGTTCTCGCTCTATCATTGAATACTTGATTAGATGGAGAGGTTTATCATACCTGAAGAAGCTTCTTGGAGGTCCAAATCTATATCAGATGAGTTTCCTTACCTATGGACACATTGGTAAACTAAAGCATAATTCAAGGTCCAAACAACATTTTGTTTTAGAATAGTTTTTATTTTACCAAATTTTTAGAACTATGCCACCTACATAGGATCAAATTACTCTTCAAGAGCTACATTTTGACATGTGACACACTTTGTTTGGATACTTCTATCAAAAGTTGTAGCATATTTGGTTCAGTAGGGTCTATTCTTATAACAAGTTATCTTCTTCATTTTGAGTCTATTTCTTGAAGAATTTAAGGCTCCATAGGCTTTTGAAGAACTCATGATTATGTATATAGCTTAGACATACTTTCATTCCTTCACTTTATTCCATATGTCGTCAATCTTTCATTCATTTCCTACTTTATATAGTTGAAAATAGAATAGTACTCTATTTCATCCATTCTTTCCAACTTTTGTAAGTTTGTTTTTATGGGCAAAAACCTTTGGGATGGGATGGATTGTAAGGAGCTAGGAAGAAGAGGTGTTTAGTATAGAAATAATAATAATAATACCTTGTCGCACTGGCATAGGTATAAAAGGTAGAGATGTAAATTTTCACATTTTTTTGGAACATTAATACATTATTGTATCCTATATCACCTCCTTGTTCACAACTTCTATGGCTTCCCTTCTTTTTTATCTTTCTCTCCCCTTTTCTAGTATTTCTCTCTCCTCGTCGCTCTCTTTTTCTCTCTTATGCACTCCTCACTTCTATAGTCTTCTTTGTCCTCTTTCTCTCTCTCCAATCCACTCCTTAACAGGTAGAGTACGTGCGACCTACACACATGGGTAAACAAATGTGCCTCCAAAATATTATGTGTAGTAATGTTCACAAAGAAAAATATATTGCTAATAATAAGGTCTACTTGCAGAGGGCTATATTGAAAGTCATGTGGAAGTCCCCCTTGCAAGACATTGTCTCCCACACCTCTATGATGGAAAAGGTGGAGTGGCATATTGTTCTCTGCAAGCCGTTCGAGACAAGAAATGCTTTACAAAGTCATCTGCCAAGTGAGACCTTTTTCCAATTGACAGAGGCATTGGAGAAGTCAACCAACAAAAAATTATTGATGTTGTGACGAAGAAACCACAAATACTACATGTGATATCATGGTGGTTCATCTCCTATTGATAGTATCATGCATGGATTGGGGGATGGAATTCCATTATGGAGCTCACATACTGAGATGGAGTCAATTAACACCGTGCATTTAGCTGACCACATGCCGAAGGATACACGGAAGTTAATTTTCATTGTCACAACACACTCCATGGTGGAGCTCATCGAGCAAGTTGTGGAGGACGGGCATTGACAATAGAGTTAGCACAAAAGAGTTGAGCCTTGCACATGATACAACTTGTTCATAGCAAGATGCCTATCTATATCATTGGAGGTAGAGATGTGAGAGGTTTAAAGTCACAATATGGTCATCTTGGTTTTTTTTTTACATATCACACTTGATGGCTCCATTTATTAATTGGAATTGTTAAAATTCGTATTTCATGCTTTAAATAAAAGTGCATGTGATATATATTCTAGCATGTATGTGCTCAAATGTCAATTACGAACAGACGGTCCCTCTAGAATTTACGAAAGATGACATTACAATGGATGAGTGGGAAAAGTTACAATCGGAGCTCAATGAGAGGTTGGTATGAGATCCATTGTTGTTAAACTATATCAAAGTTTTTTTCTAGGCTTTTAGTAGATTCCTAATTTGTAGTATCGATACTGCCTACCATAGGTTACATGCAATATGGTAGGCCTTTTTGGAGCTCATTTTTGCAAACATACACAAAACGAGGGGTACTATATTAGATTGTAATGTGGGGTGTGGTGACCTTGCATCAGTAGTAGTGTTGGATTCTCGAAAATCACTCACATGCCTCTATTGCTTTGCCAAAGATGGGAGATTTCTAAGAACAAAGATATCATGTTTTTGTAAACTTGTATAATATTTGATTGTAATGTAGATCTCTTTTTGTCATACCAATACATGCGTGCTCATCTTTCCAATTGCTCGTGTATAGATTTTTCCCACAACCTGAAAGCTAATTGTGTTCAATGTGAATGGGTTACTTTTATATAGGCGGCCAAAGCAGAAGGGATCATTACCAAATGAAGCCCTTAAAAGTGGGCAAGTATTGGACAATTTTGTGGCCATGCCTTGCTATGTTTTTAAACGAAATATCTACCTTGTTTGACATTACCATTTGGAGCTTAATGAAGGAGAACAACTTGAGCAAGCTACTCCAACTGGTTAGAAGTGATTGTGTAAAGCTGACAAAGCAAGTACTAATATTTGTATTTCAATATGGACAATGCAAGTGCAAAACAACTTTCGCAAACCACTTATTTCAAAAGGAGTCATACAAAGTTCCTTTTTGTGAAATGTTTTAATAATATTTATTAGCCATACTTCAAACAAACAAGGACACTATTTGTCAATGATAACGTGAGGAAGATGCAAAGGAACCCACCCTCATTTGAGGGAAATCCCATGGACACACCATCCTCTTGGAAGACATGCTCCCCTACTTGACTAAGCTAGCATGTTTTCATAGGGCAATCTAGGGTTTTGTTAGGGATTACCCATTCCACTCTCCACCAATGGATATCAATTGATATTTGATTAGCAAAATGAATATATACATTTTCTTGGTGCATAGTGGTTCACCATCTTACAAATGTAGTTGTGAACTTAGTATATCATTTTGTAATTATGTGATTGTTGAAAGTTTGGAGTGTTGAATGGTATAGTATTGGAAGCAATAGCTAGAACATGTAATGCATCAATACATAGCTGCACTCTACAAAGACTGTTTGGCAATTGCAAGGGTTATTGTAAGCATAATTGAAAATAGATAAGAGGTTGAGAGGTAAAGCACCTAGGAGCACACACACACAAAAGCAATGGAGACTTGAGCACACAGAGAGAGATGGCTAAAATCTCAATACTCTCCCTCGAGTTTACCATTAGTTTGTGAACTCCAAGAATAGTCCTAAAGTATCTAAGCTTCTTAACTCCAAAGGCCTTGGTGAAAATGTTAATAACTTGTTTCTCCATGCTATCAATATCACTTGCCACTAGAACCTACTCTCGAATGAAATGGTAATGAATCTCTATATGTTTGGTCCGTACATGATACACTAGGATCCTAACCAATTGAATGCTACTAAGATTATCAAAGTAGATGATAATCTTGTTATCCATCTAAGTCTCCAAATCACCAAGTAGCTTGTGTAACCAAGCTACCTCACATGCTACAATTGTAGCACCTTTGTATTTTGCTTATGTATAAGATAAGGCAAGTTCGACTATTTATTACTACTCCAAGTAACAACAACACTCCCAAAGGAAAACATAAAACCACTGGTAGATCTTATGTCTAAAATACTACTGGCCCAATCTACATCTATGTAACCATGCAAATCTAATGGTATACTTGCACCATAGAATAAGGCATAGTCTAATGTGGACTTGACATAGTGTAATGTGTGTTGCACTGCATCCAAATGTGGCTTCTGTGGAAGCCACATAAATTGACTCTCCAAACCAACCATATAGTTTAGGTCTAGCCTAATGATAAACACATCCTCAATCAAGTCACTCTCATGGATACTAAGCTTAGCATTAATATCCAAAGGTATAGAAATAGGCTTGTAATTAACCATACCATACTTCTTTAACATATCCAACACATACTGTCTCTATGATAACCATATACCCTTTGGAGTTCTGATTATCTCTATGCCAAGAAAATATCACAACTCTCCCAAATCCTTCATCTTAAATTCAACTTTGAGAAGACCCTTCACATTGTTAATCTCTATCTTAATATCACCCACAATTATCAAATCATCCATGTATATAGTAATGACCATAATACTTGTACTACTCTCATATACATAAAGTGAGTGATCAATCTGTGCTCTACAAAATCTAATGTTAACAAGGTATTCTACAATCCTATCAATCATGCCATATCCTAGGTGCTTGCTTCAACCCATATAAGGCCTTATGAGGCTTGTATATATAATCTAGATTATTCTCATTCACATAACCATGCGGCTACTCCACATAAACTTCTTCTTGTAACTCCCCTTGCGAGAGGGCATTTTTAACATCCATTTGACACATGATCCAACCTTTTGATGCAACCACTGCTATGACAGCTCTTATAGTGGCCATTTTAGCCACTGGAGTAAAGGTCTCCTCATAATCAATACCATGAGTCTGTGCGTACCCTTTGGCAATCAATCACCTTGTAATGCTCAATAGATCCATCTAACTTATGTTTGACCTTGTAAACCCATTTACAGCCCAATACTTTCTTTCCTTTAGGTAAGGGTACTAATTCCCATGTGTCGTTATCCATAAGTAGAGCTATTTCTTCATCCATAGCATGATCCCAATACTCATTATCCATTGCATCCTCAAAATAAATGGATTCCACATCCTGTACAACCTTAGCCATGTATATATAGTGATGAGCTACATAACTATCATATACCAATCGTTGTATTGGCTTTCTCACTCTACTTGACCTACGTGGACCTAAATCATTACCAATTACTTTAGCGTTCCTATCTCGGGGTTGTCATTGGTATATAAATCCTATATATCACGTGCGTTCATGGCATGTTTTATATATCCCTATGTAACCTATTTTTTGATACTTTATTGACCCTTTTGTGACTTTTACCCTTTATAAATCCCTTATTGTAAGTTTATTTTTTTCATAAAAGAAGTTAACAAATCCTTATATAGTAGATACAAAAACACTAGCTCTATCATAGAATTGATTACAAACTTGTTGAGACACGACTTCAAGCTATTATGTGGAAGGGTGCAAGCATATTAATGGTTCTCTCCACTGAACGCCATGAAGGGCCCGTCTAAAGAAGATATGACAAGCAAGTACAATATGCAACAGATGTTTGTTGAGCTAAAAATGCATTCTAAACTTGATCAGTTCATTAAAACAACCCCATAACATATAAGATCCCAAAATTTGTCTACTTGCAATCCTTTGGGCTACTGCCCAATTTTGAAAATCATTTCTTTGTATATCTCCATCATGTAGCTTATGTTCATCAATGGAAAATGAGTTATATACCATTGCAACATGATTGAGTGTAATCCAAACTTTACCAATCGCAGGTTGTCGAGTAGGGCTATCAAGTGGACTGATAAGCTTTTTTCCATGATATACAAATTCTTGATCATGTAAACCATACACTTGCCCTTCCACAATTCTCCCTTTTAATTTTCATCCATACAAATTAATAAAGAGTTGGTCTCTATGCTCTCTAAGGTAATCTTCAAGCATAAGCATGCGTCGTCTACTATCTCCATCTGAAGCATGCCCAATTATTGAACCTATTGTATCCTTTAGCTTTGCACTCCATAAACGCTCCACAAGATTCCATTGATTTCTAATATAAACACTATCAAAGCGATTACATTTGACTTGCACTACCAAAGCTAGTCATGGAAGACACTCATGAAGAGGGTTTACTATCAAAACTCTTGCATAATTTCCCACCACATGATTTTGAAAGGCATCCACTATCTTATTATAACCTTGTGATCCCTCTTGCACAATAATTATGTTGTTTGTAAGGCATTGGTGATGTTCTCCTTTACTTCCACAGAATTCAATAAGAGTGTCATCCTTCGCACGCCACCTACATAAATAAAAGTTCACTTTTAACTTTTAATTTCTTACAAACTTCCTTTACATGATTGCAAGTAAAAAACATTGCAAACTACATGACATTAGATCTATTAAGCTCACATTATGTGAGGTTTGATATTAGTTGTCTCATCTTCAACAATGATAATCAGCACCATTGGCATTACTTCATGTTTAGTTTTTGCATCCATGCATATCTTACCCACTGCCTCAAAGATATACTCGTGCTCTCCAAGCATGAAGTGAATTTTTTTCTTCTCTTTTCTTTTTGTAGTGCACATGGATGGCACTCCAAGGTTAGTACTCATAAATTCATGCAAGCGTGGCCCACCCCAAAAGCTTAATGAGCTCAAACACGGCCTTTGCGGACTCACTGAATCGTTGTGCTTGTTTTGTTTGTACTATATTCTTTGCTACATCTTTTAAAAAGCCCCACAAAGCTTGTTTACCTTCAATTCTACATTGTCAATGAGCCTCAACTATATTATTACAAAAGCATTGCACATCCTTCCTATTAAACCATTCAAATTTTGATTCTTTCAAGGACCTAATCCTCACAAACAGCACAACAATTATTGCTTCTAACCACCATAGCTTTCTCTTGGCTTCTTTCAAGTCTCTCTTAACTGTCACATTTTTCAACTCTTCACTGCTAAGATAATCTAATCACCTTCCTCCTATATTCCTAGCCCCTCTCTTCTCAATAGCAGTTCTCTCTCTATATACTCTCGTACAAAAATCATCACAAGTGAAATTTTTTTTTACAATACTCACAAGTAAAACTTTCAAAGGGACTTCCACCACATGAAGTATGAAGGAAATTTATGTGCCTGTAGTATTCATCTACCTTGATTTCAAGAGATCTGTCATATAAGATTGCTTTTGTGTATGGCTTTGGATACCATTCCTTTCCTATTTTAAAGTCGTGTAGAATAGATTTTATGTTGACATCACATGCTTTGTAAGCCATGGTCCTTTGCCATAATCCCCAACATGACAAATTTAAATCACAAGAAGGTGGCATATACAGGTCACATGTACAAGTAGAAGGTCCTTCTAAATATATTAGTATGGTACTTTCTTTGGTTGGCTAAAGAAAAGAGCTCATTGACTTTGTTGAGGATCTGCATGAAAGGGCTTATTTGGTCACCCTCTAGCATTTTTCAAAACTACACGGTTGGTAGATGTTTTTTTGGATATAGCCATGATGTGAGACTTTAACTTGATATGCTTTGTGAGAATCGTATGCAATTCTGTTCTTTAAGGACATAAATGCAACCATTTCTAATCATACTTGCATACAACTCTTACTTTCCTTTTGTCTGTGTTGTCATTCAATGTTGCCTCAATAAGCTCAAAATCAAATCTTGTATGATTTCAAGTCACCATTCGATTCAATGGGGGAGGATTAAATGCAATATTTTCTTCTCTAAGTGATGATTATACAAGGTCATCTTTGGGAGCATACAAGCTACTCTTCCAAAAACATAGTTAGCAGGAAGTATCAAGTTTGATATTGATCAAGGCCTAGATCTCAATATGATATTATATTATTTCGCATAATGAGGGTGAATCTCATCCATCTACCAACATTAACTCAAGTCAAGGTACAAGTTAATGGCCTTTATTTGATTTCATAGTGCATCTCCTAGCTAGCCACCAAGGGATTCAAGTTCCATATGATATAGGGCTTAGCTATGACTAAAGCACCTTCAAATGATGAGCACCTTTGGTACTTTTAGACCTGGCTCGCTTTGAGTTTTTAAGAAGCAATTGATTGAGAGCCTTCCACACCAAAACTACCTTGGAATGTGTCAAGCTCGTCAACTAGAAAAACAACGCCAAGCTTAGTTTCACAATAACCTACTCGTATATCTAAGGGGATACTAGGATTGATTTGTTTTGATCTTAATGAAAATTGTCCAACCATCCTTAAGTAGTTTATAATATATTTTTATTATAATGAATGATTACTCTTGATACATGTGGTTGTATTCATTCAAAGAAAATACTTTAATAACAATTAAAATAGTTA
Organism: Lygodium microphyllum; assembly: GCF_053477565.2. Classification (NCBI taxonomy): domain Eukaryota; kingdom Viridiplantae; phylum Streptophyta; class Polypodiopsida; order Schizaeales; family Lygodiaceae; genus Lygodium; species Lygodium microphyllum. The sequence continues at coordinate 58,094 of NW_028229754.1, read as the reverse complement.
TTATCAATATATAAAGTTTTCACTTGCATGGGCTAGATTAGTTACTAATCAAATGGGTGTCCGCATAGGAACAAGGAGCAACAACAATTGCAAGTTTATCTCCCATCAATTTATAGAGTTCTTAAATGAGCATGGCATTATATGCCACCTCACCTTGACCAAGTCCCCTTCTCAAAATGGGCTCAAAATGGAGTGGCTCTGCATAGGAATCAAAGGGTGATGAACATAGCATATTCCATGCTGTTTGTGGTTGTATTGCTAAAGCACTTATGGTCAAAAGCTATCAATATCTCTTTTATAGATGCATGTACACCAAATCACAAAAGGTGAGATCGTGCCATGATCTTAGCTTCTCATTTTTGTAGGATATTCCTCTAAACTCAAGTCTTACCATTCGAGGATCAAAAGGATCTTCATTAGGAGGGATTTTTCATTCAACAAGAGGAATATCTTGTAGGCTTCCCAATACATCAATTATGATTCTCCCTCCCATGTGCCTACTAAGCCAATGTTTCTTTTTGCTATTGGTTCACTCGCAAGACTTCTGTTCCTAGACCACTTGTGGATCTATTGCCACATTGATACCAATAGACCATGAAAAATTTGGTGGGTCCTTCCACCAAACTGTATCTAGAATGTCTAAAGCTATATTTAAAGCTTTCACCTACATGGGCTAGGTTAGTTACTAATCAAATAGATGTTCCCATAAGAACAGGGAGTAACTTTCGTAAGGCTATTTTTGGAAGAAGGCTACTTCAAGGTCAGTGCCAATGATGCACCGCATGTTGTGGCTTCTAAACAGTCCTAAAGCTTGCTTGTGGCACCTAAGACCTTCCACAAGTTATTTATACCCAATCGGGCATTATATGTAACAAAGTAAGTACATACAAAGAAGGTCAAAAGAATCCCAAGCCCAAACCCCTACATACAAAGAAGGTCAAAAGAATCCCAAGCCCAAACCCCTAAAGTCCATGCTGAGCACTTTTTGTGGCCAGCGAAAAATAACACAATGTTTTCACATTCACTTTTTTGGACCATCATACCATTCATCTAGAAGGTTGCCATGAGACTATGACAAGACTTTTAATTTTTTTAGCTTAATTTTAGAGGGTCTTGCCCAAAATTGGAGACCAATTCATACATTACCGAGTACTCTACTCTAATAATTTTCATCTCGTGCACTTTAAACAAGCAATTGTTCAAATAAGAGCCAATCCTTAACTAGTCTAGGAATGCTAGTAGTCTTAACTATAGAATTTGCAAAGTGCTTATTACTTCACTCATAAGTTTTACATTCTATGACAGGGAAGGGGCACCTCGACAATGACGTGATTCAAGTGAATAAATTGGTGGGTTGGATCGTCAAATTATATGGTGAATAGGACTTCTGCTTAGCAAAGACAAAAAAAAAGATGGGAGAAATCTGAAAATGTAAAACAAATATGTCGATATCTTACTACTTCAAGATGAAATGCACATTATAAAAACTTCTAGTCAGATGGTTGAAATAATGGAATTAGGAGATCTCACTTATTCTTCTTCCTAATCTAAATCGCCAATTCGTAAATCAATGTAAAAATGACGAGGTTCGTCTTTTTACAAGACTGGAGGATGGAGGGTGTCCATGGATAGAATTGTGGACATGATAATCTTATTGGCAAGATCTTCAAGCAGCTCAATCGCATCTTCATATCTGAGTAATGGTAGATGGCTCAAGCGCACCTTCATATTTGACTAATGAACGATAACATGTTTTACATAAATAAAATTTACTTGATGTAGATTCTGGACATCCAATGCATTTTCTAAAGAATTCAATCAAAAGTGCATGTGATAGTATACTCACAAAGGGCTCGCTCCGCATTAACATGCACAATGACAGGTAGCAAGTAAGAAAGCGTTTTTCCTGATCCAGTTTCTGCAAGCCCTATAAGGTCCCAGCCAGTGCTCATAGAAAATCATCCTTTAGTGTATTTTATCCAAGCAAGATTCTCAAAAAAACCGGTTGAAATTGAAGCTCATATTGACGAAAACCAGCTATTTTTAAGCATTTTAGTTATAAAATCGGCTATTTCCCTCCCAAAACCAACTCGGGTTAAGCCTAGTCCTTTTGGATGGGAAAAAAAAAATTTCGTGAGCACTAGTCCCAACCTTTCAAAGCCATGGGCTAGCAATGTGCTTGGATGGTCATAGGCTCTTCAAAGCCAGCTTTCAAAATAACTTTGAGCACATAATCTGAGAAGAAGGTGCAGAAAATGCAGATGAGGCGCTGAAAATGAAGAGCCGTAAATCATAAAATGCATCGAGTATGCCACTTGTAATTTTCATGTCTACCAACACAGATCATCGAGACCTACCAGGAAAGGAAGCCTCCTCGACCTGCCTAGTAGGCTTAGGGACATCCTTGCCCTCAACATTGATTTCTCGCTTTTGGTGGCGATAAGCTTGGACTTCTGCATCAGGCATGTGAGAAATGGTTGGGACTTGGATGCTCTTCATAGAAGTTCTTCTCGAAAGGGGGAAGTCCTTCGAAGTCTGACTCCTTCTGTGAATCATAAATGCTGCTTCTCAAAGCCTTAGGCTTTTTAGCAGAGAATGGCTGCCAATCTCCCCATCCATCCGAAGAGGCGGCGTTGTCGAATCCATCATGATCATTAATTGCACAAGGCAAATCTGCATGACGATCTTGTTCTTGTTGAGCATCATCACCATGATGATTCCCAGCTGAGACGTCCATTAGTGCCTCCCTCATTTCCCACAGCTGCCGGCTCGACCTCCTCCACCAAAGCTATCCCAGCTTCCTCCGAAGTCCCTGCACGATGAACAAAAAATAGCACACTGCCGAAGTCAGCCATGGCAGAAACCATACGTCATTGTATCAAGACACATTATTCTCCTCGCTAAACTGCTTGTCTATGCCATTCTTCTCTCCTCTTCCGATGAGAGGAGAGACCGATCCATGATGCAGAACAGATGACAAGCGCACACCCTAACTCATGAGGACATATGGCGTAGACCGTAAGATGCATCGGAACACAGCAATGATGTTGGCTAACTGATTATAGCTTGCGTAGGCGCAACTAGCTAGAACAGTACTCTCGTTCTCCTATCGTGATAGGAGGAAGGATCACAGGTTCGCAGGTCGGAGCCTTCAGCCATGTCTGAGAACTACCCGAAGACGCTTTCCTTCCTTTCTTTCGTACTTCTTCTTCTTCTTCTTTTCGTGAGCTAGCCGTAGTTATGGTAGATGCAAAATGCAAAATGTCGATTAATATGTAGAAATACCATAATTTGTTCACATTTAAAAAAGGTTGATTAAGGCCCTCAACTCATAATTATTGTCTAATACCGTACACAACCTCTCACTTATTGCGGGTAGTGGGGCCCGAATATTACTTTGCTTAAGAGCGGTTTCACATGAGCGCACACCCTCTGCCCAAACCAACGATGTGCACCCCAACTTGCCACCAATAAGCTACATCCCATTATCAATTACATTTTATTCAAAGGCCCAAAAGACATATGCATACTCTTTAAAATCTGAACCTCTAGGATAAAAGGGCCAATTGTAGAACACCTTAAGCTTGCTCTATCGATCTCTCATATTAGTTTAAAATCTGCAGGTCTACCATTGTCAGGACTGCAAAGTCACACTAGCATGATCTGCAAAAAAAGATGTAAAACTGTGCGATTGAAGATTTCATTCGTCAATGCAAAGGGCGAAAAATCTTTTAGTAAAAAAGAGCCTTATGAGACGGCACACATTAGAGCCTTTGAAAAATGCATGAAATGGCCAAACGTTGAACAACTTTGAATGTTTGCCTACTATATCCCAGGTTCTTCCACGTAACCACTTCACCACATGAGTTCTTCTGAAAGCATTCCAAGTTGTTTTATTATTAGACCGCTACTAGTATATTCAATTTGTATCATCACTGGCAACCATTCTCCAATTGGCCCCTTTACCCTAGTGCATGTGCTTGCTTGCATTTCCTAGGAGCTCTTATCACCACCTTTTGCAAGACTTTCTCCATTAAAGCAAGCAAGTACAATGTTTTATCTTCTCTATGATCTCACATTGAACAAGATGATTTTGAACACTTTCGCCCCTATAAAATTCTAATTGTGAGGGAAGATACATCAAGTGGCTTGTTTTGCAATTGAAAGTGTTGAACTTTGAGCACCTTGCTCAAGTATAAGCAACACCTATTGGCAATGATATTGGACCTCACAACCCATGACAAATGTCTCTACCCTAATAAGATAAAGTCAAAATAACCTATCTTAATGGAGTTTTACAATAGAAGTTAGATGTTGAAATGGACTTCTTGAATACTTTAACTAGGGTACAGGGCCAATAAGTTGATGGCCCCCAAAAGCAAAACTAATGGTTTTGAGGATTTGTCACATGTGGGTTACTCAGACATGGGTTCAAATTGCGCTTCTGTTCTGGTCCTAGACCTTTTAGATCTATGAGTGGATTTCCTATGTGTTGTGCAACTTTCCATTTCTTATATGCCAAATTTGCAAGCGCATGATGCAATCTTTTTGTCTTGAGATGCTATCTCATAAGCACATCCTTGCAGATAATCAAAACCTGAATCGATGCTACCTTTAGTGAGATTTAGATGGCCCATTTATGGTGGCAACCTATCAACCCCTTTACCTTAAGAAAAGTGGGGACAAGTGTGGATTTTCAATCCCTTGCTTCTTTGTCTTTATCTAAGGCAAGTTGATAAATTTGTGAGGACCTATCAAGAGAGAAGGTTACAACACTGGAGAAGCTCACGTTTTAAGGAGACGTGAGGATAAAAAACTAGCCCAAAACTAATACTAAAGCTTTAGTCACTAGCCTCAACCAATCCCAATCACATGAGCATCTGATAATAAACTGAGTTAACATGCTTTATAGTCCTCATAAGGCCTACAATGCAACTTGGTTGCACATAAGCATCTCGCCTCTCGTAGTTCCTCCCATACCTCATAGATTATCTTGGTCTAGTTGGAATTAGGTTCTATGGCATCTTGCATAATATCAATCGTTTTTCTTAATATGTAACAACACAAACTCCACTCATCCTAATGCTACAAACCTAGGCCAACAGTAGTGAACAATCTCACTACACTTGATCATATAAATGAAAGCAAGTTCATTCTCAAGCTAATGCAACATGCTCATCTACATAAACATGACATTTCTGTCAAACAATGTATATGCATATACGTTTCTTTCTTTTATACAAGTGCGATTGCATGAATTCCTTCTACAAAAGTTATCTATGTAACACCCTAACAACACATAACACATAAACATATAGTCTAACACCAACATGTGCTACTATACATCCCACACTTTATGTCTATTGTAGGCATATGTAATTTGCATAACTCTTGATGTTTCATGCATTTATTGATTATGCAAGTCTTTCCAATTTAGTTTTCCATGTGTTGTGCAACTTTCCATTTCTTGTATGCCAAATTTGCAATCACATGATGCAATCTTTTTGTCACGAGATGCTATCTCACATAAGCACATCCTTGTAGATAATCAAAACCTAAATCGATGCTACCTTTAGTGAGATTTAGATAGCCCAATTATGGTGGCAACCTATCAACCCCTTTACCCTAAGAAAAAGTAGAGACAAGTGTGGATTTTCACTCCCTCACTTCTTTGCCCTTTATCTAAGGCAAGTTGATAAATTTGTGAGGACCTATCAAGAAAGAAGGTTACAACACTGGAGAAGCTCAACATATATAGGCAGCATGTTTTAATGAGCCATCATAACAGAAAACTAGCCTAAAACTAATATTAAATCTTTAGTCACTCACCTCAACCAATCCCAATATCATGAGCGTCTAATAATAAACCAATTTAACATGCTTTATAGTCCTAATAATTACATAACTTGAACTCCAAGTAGGATTTGTACACATTACAATGACATGCTAGGGCTTTCCCTTAGGCTAATGCAACTTGGTTGCACATACGCATCCCACCTCTCGCAATTCCTCCCATACCTCATAAGATTATATTGGTCTAGTTGAAATTAGGTTCCATGGCATCTTGCATAAAATCAATCATTTTTCTTGTATGCAACAACACAAACTCCACTCATCCTAATGTACAAACCAAAGCCAATTGTAGTGAACAGTCTCACTAGACTTGATCATAAATGAAAGCTAGTTCATTCCCAAGCTAATGCAGCATGCTCATCTACATAAACATGACATTTTTGTCAAACAATGTATATGCAATGCATATACGCTCCTTTTTTTTATACAAGTGCGATTGCATGAATTCCTTTTACAAAAGTTATTTATGTAACACCCTCACATAACACCAAACAACACATGAGCTTGCCACATAGGTTCAGATGTCATTTCGTGCTTTGGGGATCAACTTCGGTGTATTGAGGGTGTACTTCTCTTAAAATATAAGAAAGATGCTTACCTCAAGCTAGATTAGAGCCATGCTACACCTAGGTCAATCGACCTAGGTGTGGTCAACATGGTTCAAGTTATACAGGTGTGGCTCCATGACTTTAACTCCATCTCGAAATCAACAAAACTTCTCTCAATCCATGAAGTTGGACTAAAAATGGAGAGACTGGCATTTGCTTGGAAAACTTCGTTGCCATGTAGCCAAAAAGCGGTAGTACAAGCTTGTGTGTCATAACCAAGGAGTGAGAGAGAGGAAGAGACCTTGTTTCCCACAGGTGTTACATAAGATTAGATTTATTACATTGGGTTTATTTCCAACACCCTTGCCTTGAGCCAACATTCTTGTTACCTTAGGGTAGTTCCCACTTAAATTGTGATTGCTTCTAGTAACCCAAGTCACACGCCTCTATCTTACGCAAAGTTTTAGGGACTTCGACCCTAAGCTTGAGTATACTTGCCTTACTTTAGTGTTGCTATACCTCAACAATAATCAAGAACCATACCTAGTGACTGACCCAGGATACACAGTGACTTGTGTCAGAGAGAGAAAGAGGAGAGAAGAGAGAGAAATACTGCAAGAAGAGAGAGAAAGAGAGTGACGAGGAGAGAGAAACACTAGATTTGGAGAGAGAAGCCATGGAAGTTGTGAACAAGATGGGAGAGAAGGATTGTAATTATATTAATGTGTCAAAAAGATATGAAAAATTACATGTCCTCTCCTTTTATACCAATGTTAGTGTGACGTGGCATAATATCAATATTATTTTTACACTAAATCCTTATTTCCAACTTCTTACAATCCATCCCTTCCCAAAAGTTTTTGTCCTCAAAAAGAAACTTGAAAGACTAGAAAAGGATCGATTGAATAGAATACTACTCTGTTTTTACAGCTTTACAAATGGAAGAATGACCAACATATGGACTAAAATTGAAGAACAAGAGTAGGCCTCAGCTATATACATGATCTGAAATACTTCTAAAGTACATGGAGCCATAAAATCTTCAACATATAATCTCAAAATGAAGTAGACAACTTGCTGTGTAAACAGACCTTGCTGGACCAAATCTGCCATAACTTTTAGTAGAAGTGTCCAAATGAGGCGTGCCATATATCAAAACGGAGCTCTTGAAGAGTAATTTAAGCCCATGTAGATACCTTAATTCTAAAAATTAGGCACAATAAAAACTATTCTAAAACAGTGTGCTGTCCTGATCCAGTCTGCACCATAACTAGCTCCATAATCAATAGGCTTCAGCCATTGATGTATCCCTTAAGAAAGGAAACTCATCCAATATAGAATCAGGCCTCCAAGAAGCTTCCTCGGGTGGTAAACCTCTCCATTTGATCAAATATTCCATGATAGAACGAGATCAAAGCTTCTTCTCACGCTAACATATAACAGCCTCTGGGATGTACTGAATAAGTCCTTCTTCATCAATAGTGGCAATTCATCAATTATATCCATTGGATCACCATAAAAAGGCTTGAGCTGACTAACATAAAAGACATTATGAATCTTTGTGGAAGAGGGAAGCTCTAATCTATATGCCAAGTTTCCAATGCGCTTAAGGATCTGGTAGGGGCCATAAAACCTGTGAGCAAGCTTATTACTAGATCCATCTTTTAATGTAGAGTACCTAGACTTGGGCACCTTCAGTAAAACCAATTCTCCTTCTTGGAACTCTAAAGGCCGCCTCTTCTCATCAGCATACATCTTCATTTGGTCTTGAGCTTTCTTAAGATTCATCTTGCATTACTGAAGAAGAATTTGCATTCTTTCTAACGCTTCCTTCCCATGAGGATTGATCCTTTCATTAAAGATTACTATGGGTAAGGGCACCTTGTAACCATACAGAGCTTCAAAGGGTGAAACTCCAATACTAGCATGGGTAGAGTTGTTATAAGCAAACTCAGCCAAGTGTAACCAAGAATCCCATGAAGTTTGGACATCATAGCAGAAATGGCAAAGATAAGTCTCCAACCATTTATTAACTCTTTCTGTCTGACCATCAGTTTATGGATGATAGGTTGTAGATGGAGCCAATTTAGTGCCCATAGATGTAAATATCTCCTACCAAAAGTTACTCATAAACTTTGAGTCTCTATCATGAACAATCACTTGCAGTAATCCATATAGTCTAAAAATCTGCTCTATAAACTGACTGGCCACTAGAGAGGTAGTAAACTGGATCTTGGTTGGAATAAAATGGGCTGCCTTGGTGAGTCTATCTACCACCACATATATACTATTCCATCCCTTTTTGGTAGTAGGCAAGCCAATAATGAAATCCATAGTAATATGAGTCCATTTACTTGTAGGAATAGGTAATGGTTGTAACAAACCTCCTGGCTTATGGGTGTTGTCCTTATTCTGCTAACAAGGCATACACTTCATGACAAAGTCCTTAACATCTTTCCATAGTCCTTTCCAATAGAAACTTTTGTTGATCCTGTCATAGGTCTTGAAAACTCCTAAATGTCTAGCTAAAGGCGAAGAATGTAGTTCCTCCATAATTTTTCGTGTAAAAGAAGAGGTAGAAGGAATGACAATCTTGCCTTTCAACCAAATAATGTCATTTTTGAACTGATAATGCGAGTTTTCTTCCATAAGACCTTGCTGTAATTTCTGAAAAATATGGCTGAATTCTTCATCCAAAAGATAAGCCTCCTGTAGTTCTTTAATCCAATCATTATATGCAATTCAATCATAGTTGAAACTTTGCAAGCCCACATACGAGAAAGAGAATCGGCCACTATATTGTCATTGCCCCTTATATAAGTGATATCAAAATCATAATTCTGTAGTGTAGCTACCCACCGACGTTGCTTAGGAGTAAGATTGGACTGAGTAAGGAAATACTTAAAAACCATGTGATCATTGTGTACTCTGAATCAGCTACCATATAACTAATGGTGCCACTTCTTAGTTGCATGCAAGATAGCCAACATCTCCTGGTCATAAATATTCACAGCCATTTCTTTATCTGTAAGCTTACAGCTCTCAAAGGCAATCACTCCATGCTCCTATAACAAACCGCCCAATGCCACAGCCACTAGCATCACACTGTATGGTAAATTCTTTGGAGAAGTCTGGGCATACTAAGATAGGAGCAGAGATAAGGAGTCCCTTTACCTAGTTGAAGCTACTATCTGCAAGAGCACCCCAAAAGAAAGCGTCCTTCTTCAACCTATCAGTCAAAGGAGCTGCAATAGCCGCATAATGCTTGATGAATCAGTGATAGAATGAAGATAAACCAAGAAATCCTCTAAGAGAGGTAGTAGTAGTGGATGTTGGCCAATCTTTTATACATTGCACCTTCTCTGGATCAACCTATATTCCTTTTTCACTAACAATATATCCCAAGTATTCCACTTCAGTCTGCATGAAAGAATACTTCTTCTCCTTAGCAAAAATCCTGTGATGTCTCAATACATCAAAAATCCTCCTCATATATGCCAAGTGATCCTGTAAAGTCTTACTATGGATCAGAATGTCATAAAAGCAATCTTGACTTCATCACCCTCTCGCATGTGAATCCGATGATACCCTAACCTCAAATCAATCTTTGTAAAGAATCGAGTCTCCTTGAGCTCATCAAACAAATCATCAATCCTGGGTATCGGATACTTGTTCATCAGTGTAATCTCATTAAGATCCCTGTAGAGTCAATGCACATTCTGAAAGATCCATCTTTCTTTTTTACTAACAGAACTGGAGATGCATAAGGTGAAGAACTTACTTCAATGAATCCCATCTCAAGAAGTTCCTTGATTTTCTTGGCTACTACCTCTCGTTCACACTTAGATAATCTGTAAGGTGGCTTATTGATTGTCTTTGAGTTGGGCTCCAAATCAATAGGGTGATCTATTGCTCTTGTAACATGTCCACTAGAATCATCCAGGACACGTCTTAGCAGTCCATCGGAAAGGATGTCTAGAAAGCTCCGCTCGACACTCCCATGGAATGTTACGAGATTTGCGATCTGGGTTTTCCCGTGTCTGCCACGTAGCGGAAGTATCCTGGCCGTTCCCACTTAGGATCGACCTGAATTAGGGTTTTCCTGATTTGGTCATTAGCTAACAGCAACTAGCGTCAGACCCAAGCGAACTACTTTACATAGAAACGCCAGGTCCGAAGCGGATTCACGCTGCACTTGGTTCAAGGAGAATGGGAAACGAGAGGGATGCAAGGCTCAACCTCTCTGCCATAAGGCATAGTCCCATTCCGTTCCCCTAAAACAGCGTAAATCGGGTAAGACGTAACTCTAGGTCATCGCTCTCATTTATTCGTTTTGATGATGATGATCATCCCACTGTTCTTCGAGATTTTTGAGAAATGTTCCCGGCTAACCGGGACCACCCAACCGTAGGACGGACCCATGGCCCATCCTCCGCACTTTCCTCAGTTTGTTTTAGTTATGTAATTATCTAACACATTAATTTGACATATAACAACCAGCTTCTTTAATTACTCCTGTTAAGCACTGGTTCCTTCACGTAATCTTATCACGTGACATAGAAAAACAATATCAGACAAATTCTTTATTATCATTTCATCATTTTATCTTTGAAATACAAGGAGTTCAGCCCGTAGGCTTGTCCATAATCCGCCCGAAGGCTATCCAGTAATCCGCCAGGGATCACTATTCCAAGCTTCCGCCCGTAGACTAGTATGCGGGCCTCGAGATCCAATCCGGAGTCATGTTAGCCTCTTGTGCAGGACCCGAAAGGTGAGGGATTTACGGCCAAAGCCCCCCCTGGCACCCAAGCGTCCTCCTGCTCCAAGTAGAGCTCAATGGAGAGACCTCTCGCGGTGGGTTCGGTCTACGTTCCTGGCGCGGTCAACAACCCCCTTGGTTAGGGTCAGGCAGGCAGTCCGGGGTAGCTGAAGCTGCCTCTCCCTTCAGGCCTTCAACCTGAAGCATTAGATATCTTTTCATCCTTTAGTTCCTTGAGCAAACAATGCAAACAGTGCTTTCTAAACTGTTACAAGCACAATCAATTCCAGTGGTCGTTTATTTGGCCAATTGCTAAGGGGTGAATCTTTCTCTCTGAGTACATCCAGCACTTGATCCAAGATCAATTGCGACTTGGCAAGATCCCCAAGGGTTTGTTTGTTAACCCTATATCCTTGGGTTAGGGCCGTACCCTACTAACCCAACTAATACCTTAAGTTCTATTAGCAGTAAATATGTTATTCCAATTTACTAATTGGTCTTTTGCTTCCAAGCAAATATCTAATCCTCGTATCTTAGTTACTTTACCCAAGAAAGGTACTATATCATGACGATTATTTCTCCTCTTGCAAGATAAACTTGCATAAGAATCTGCCAATCTCATTCCGAGGAATTGGCCATTCTCTTTTGATCAAATCACAAGATGATGCACTCTGCAACCTATTGCGCAAGTGTGGCATCAAAGTCATAGGACTATTTTACCCATCGAATGGTGTTGTCTAATCACGAAATCATGATAAGATAGGAAACAGGGTTAGGGTATCTTCATAATAATCCGTTCTTGATTGCACTAGGTCGATATTGTCGGTCCTAAAGGTCCAAATCCAAATCGAGTTTCATTCTTTTAGCGAGCGATCCTTAGGGTAAAAACCCTAGATCGTTTCTCGCAAGTGTGTCCTATTGTCCCTACATTCCATGAATGAGGGCAAGTCTTTAGGGTATAAGAGTTTCAGCTTTGGCAATAAGAGCGATTAGGTCACGTCCTCAATGAGCTAAACCCTAGTTAGCTCTTTGGGATATTTATCGTATCGATTGAATCATCCTATGCAAATCCCTTGCGGGTTAGGTGATTTAGATAATTCGATCTACTTGTCTTGTGACAAGGACGAACCCTTCGTAGAGATGTTAACTTGATCTAAAGGAGAAAACTAGTTGTAACATGTCACATCACGTAAACATGCGATACATGGCTTCTACGTACCACTAGATTTGCAATAACCCTTACTTTTCTTGTTAAAATCAAAACGCATGATAAATTTCAGAATAACTTCCATTGAATCTACTAGGTCTTACATTTAAGGATCATGCCAACACAATTCTTTTCCTAAGCTTTTAAGATTTCATGCTTTTAATGAACTATGCAGCCTTTCCCTAAATACACTCTTGATGAATGAGATTTTGAGTACAACGAATGTGCAACATGCAATCCTTTCCTAACTACAACGTAGTGAAATTCATGCCAAATAAAGCTAGAGTTAACGCATTCCAATTTACAAGCACATAGAATCATTTTCCATGCTTTGCTATTTCCTACAGGTGTTAACGACTTTCCTTAATGAATCATTACAATGAAGATATTGCCTAAAAATGTGACATGCGCTTAATCTTTCCATGTCTAGTCAAAGGTGCACTTAATAATTTCAATCTTATAATGATAGCCAATAGGTGTTCTAGGCTCGTTACTTAAAATGCACGACATGCAATTTACTAATAAGGTCATAAGATGCATAGACAACTTACGTTTTTCCGTTCATCACATTGAAAATACCAATGACCAATTTCACATCATGAGCTAATTCTAGTAAATGTTCAAATAGTCAATTTATTTCCAATTGCATTTTAGCTAGGTGGATTTGACATGCATAGGAGCTTCCTAGTCCATGAAATTATCGTGCCTAATGCATTACTTTTGCGTGGAATCAAAATTAGTAAAAACCTGGACTTGTGGGCTCACGGAGATGTCCACGTGAATGTTAGGAAAAGAACCTCCCGTAGGCGCGATTTGTGACTTCTTGGGGGCCATCGTAGGCGTAATTATGGACTTCCGATTTTCCTTTACCCTTACGCGATCGGTGAACTCCTCAGCCTTTGTAAGCAACCTCAAGATCTTACCCTTCTCCCTCGTACGCAGGAGATACCTTCACTTGAGAACTTGCGGGAATGGAGTTTTGCGAGGGCTTATGGGAATTGGGGTTTCCACGAGCAGGCTTGTGTGGTTTGGGCTTGGATTGTGGAGATGGGCCTTTTACGAGAGAGCTGCAGGAACGGAGGCTTTATGAGCTTCTTCTTGTTCTTTTAAAACCTAGGATGGCACCCGTGTGCACAAGGCTTTAAGCCTTGTTTTCTTTTTTTTTTAAAAGAAGCTTTCAAAGCTCTAGGAAGCTTCTGCTTCCCCAAGAAACACATGGGATTAAGGTGATGCTTGAGGGTAATAAGAAAAGGAAGGATGATGTAGAATGGGGCTTTGCAAGAAGGCTTGGGGGTTTGGAGGCTTTAACAAGCCCGGTTTAAAAACCCGGGTTGGCCACGCGAAAACAGGGCTTAAGGAAGCCCCTTGTGGAAGCTTCTAAGGAAGCTTCTGAGCTTCAGAAGCTTACATGAATTCAATTGATTAGGTGAAGGGAAGGACTGACGACGGGGAAGATTAGGATGATGGCGTGAGGGAGGACGTTTATGGCAGCGGCTGTCAGCGCTGGAGACGACGACGTCCCTCAGTCCGGCAGCGATTGACTTCCACATCAACGGCATCTCCAGCACGGCGTCCTCTCAGTCGTTTAGTGGCGGATGCAGCAATCGAGGTGCTCTATAGTCAAGAGGGAGGCGGCGTTCTAGCTGGCAATGGCGGCTCTCGCGGTAACTCCTCACGGCGCTCCTCACGACTCCCTTCCTTACGACTACCTCTAAGTAGCGTTAGAAGTCTGACGGCCTCCTCTATCCTCCTCCCCCTCTCACTTACCCCCATAAGGTTTATATAGGTGAGGGGAGGGGATCCTCCCTCCCCCACATCGCATCCTGCATGGGTTCACCCCCCCTCAGGCATCCAGCACGGATGCTTAGTCATCCTACCTTCCCTCCCTCTCCCCCAGCACGACAGTCGACTGGGGGAAGGAGGGAATAATTTAAAAAAAATTCCATAATACTAACAATTTAATCATTTGGATTTTTAGTAAGAGGAGGTTCTCGTGAGAAGTGCGGTTTTGAGATCAGAATTGTTACAGCTCTCTTGGGAAGCAATGAAGTAGGCACCTCAAACAAATCCCTATACTCCTCAAGAAGAGCTGTCAAGGCTGGATGGTTTGCTGAATTATTGGGCTGATCTTGCATCTCTTTATTCAAATGCAAAACAAATATTTGTGACTGCCTTTTGTACTCCCTTTTGAGTTGTTGAGTGGTAATGAGCTGAAAATCTGATCTACTAGAAATTCCCTGTAAATGGATAAGCTATCCATTGAAGATAAACTCCATATACAATTGTGAGAAATCTATAGTGATCCTACCTAATGTCATCAACCAATCACGACCAAGTACGATGTCTATAGGTCCCATTTCCAAAGTAATCAGGTTTACTTTTGCTTCAAAATTTTCAGCCAGCTGTAAAAAAACCTGTGGGCATATGTGTGTGCTAATTTCTTCTTCACCATTGGCCACTTGAACTCTAATGGGTTGCTATAAATCTGTGGGAATACAATTCAGCTTATCCATGATGGACTTATTCACAAAACTATGGGTACTACCACTGTCTATCAAAATGAGCACTGCCTTTCCATAAATGTTACCCTTCATACAGAGTGTATTAGGGCTCTTAGATCCTGTCCAAGCATCCATGAAAATAGAACAACTAGTGGCAGCAAGTGTGCCATTACAAGTCTCACCTGGATCAAAAGGAAAGGAGTCAGCTGGATCATAGAAATGCTCTTGTCCAACTTCTTCCTCAAGATCTTTATTTTCAGCATTGAGTGCAATTGCAGTGGCTTCATTCATCTCATCTTCAAGATCCTCAAAGACTAACATACTTTGAAGCTTGGGTTTGACATTTTTATATACACACTTTGAGGCATGATCAGGTGTATACTTTTCCCCACACTTGAAACATAAGCCTTTCTCCTTTCTTTCTCTGTAAAGATCCATAGGAATGGACCTAGGATTCATGTTGGCCGAATTGGATTTAGGCTTGTTGTCCCCTTGTTTGAAGTCAACTCTAGGACTGTTTGCTCACCTGAAATTACTTTGAGGTTTGGAAGCATTGAATGGTGGATAAGTTGGCACCCGTAAGCTCCCATTTGGCACATAATTGCTGCCATAAGTGTCACCAACTTGCCCCTGTTTAAAAACAGTCCTTGGCTGTCCAAAACCAGGCTAAAATGAAGATTCTCTTCTATATTTCCTTCCACAGTGCTCTGCAAGCTCAATAGCTTTAAAGAGAGAAGTAGGATTTTGTGCCATGACATCAGCTGATAAAGATGACTCTAAACCATACATGTACTTGTGGAGCTTAGCCTCATCACTGATGCTTTCTACATATATGGTTAGGTTGAGAAATTGGTTAGTATACTCTCTTACACTTAGGCCTCTTTGTTCCAAACCATACCATCTCTATGACAATTTCTCCTTTTCAAGAGGGGAGACAAATACTTCAACCATAAGTGCCTTGAAAGCTTCCCAATTCTCTACAAGTATGTTTTCCTTTTCTATATGCCTCCACCACATATGGGAAAATCCCTCAAAATACAAAGAAGCAAAATGAATCTTCATGTCATTAGTTTTAGGAAATATGTCAAAGTAGGATTCCATTTTACAGGTCCACTCCTCTAAATCAGATGGTAAAGATGATTGACCAGTAAACTTGGCTAAAATAATCTTATCCTTTATCTCTCTTTCATGGAATGGTTGCTGTTCCAAAATAGACTGATCATGAGTACCATGCATTGAACCCCCAAATTGAAATGGAAATCTCCCAATATATGGATGAGAACCACTATGCAATCTTCCTGTTGGTAGAGGACCCCTAGGAAGTTGAGTATTCGGTCCAAAAGCTTGAGAGTTAGCTCCATTCAAACTGCCCAAATAATCATCATGTCTTTGTGAAGTCTCACCTACTTCATATTGGCTATTTGGGATGCCTCTTCATCCAATAATCCCATGACCATGACTATTTTTGTTAGGTGGCTGAAGTGGGACTAAAGACTCACTGTTTGAATAGGCTTTCTCCTTAGCTTCTTTAGATCCCATTTGCATCTACATCCGAGCCATAATTTGAGCATTAGATTCCACCAACTTGTCAATAGAAGCCTTTGTTTGAGTCGTTGAATCCACTAACTTCTCAAGGGAAGACTTCGTTTGATCAGTAGACAAAACCATTTGCTCCATTCTTGATAATAGGGCCTCATGACGTTCTCTATGTCTTTGTTCATATATGCACAAGGTATTATTGAGTATATTAATTTCCCCTTGTTGTTGAGGCTCTTCAAGGCTCTCTTGAGGTACATTATCCGACATGGAATCCCTGATTTTCTAAGCATAATCATCCTAGACCTTATTTTTACCCTTATGCCCTACCATAATAGTGCAGTCCTGCAATATCCCCTGTCAGAAAAATGGCTGCAACATTTGCTAGGGAACTCTGATTTCAAAAAAATTTAGTTCAAATTGAAGCCAAGAATGCCCTCTTTGAGATGAGCTATAGCACGTTATAATAGATTTAGGATAGAAAATTCTGCAACTCAATCTATGAATCTGAATTGTCCAGGCCTACACCCTCCTATAAATGCCCTGTTTTGACCCTGTAAGGTGAAATAGTAACCCCAAATGGTTACCAAACCCTGTAGAAGGCTAAGTAGGACCTGTGGTACCTTGTAGTACCTACACATGTACTTCAATAATGAAGGGTGTACCTATAACAACCTGTAAGTACCCTGTAGTGCCTTGTAAAATCCCTGTTTTACCATGTTTTGATCTTGAAGATACTTGAGCCTTTGAAAACTCTTCAATCTTCAATTCTCCACTCGTTGTACTTGTGTGAGGGATAAAACAGCATGACACGCTCCCTACACGGGTTGCGAATCATCGGGAGGTGGGCAAAGTTCCCCCGTGTTAGTTGGTTGCACCCCTTCGGGATCTTTGATAGTGAGGGAGGGTCACCTCTCTTTTGTCCCACTATCTCCCTCGGCATCCACCTTTTTTCTCGATGGGTATATCAACATGGCAATGTCATTCTATTCTAATCAATCAGTATTAAATGCATTGCTAGAATATTCATTAAGCCATTTTCATGAGATGTAATTGAATGAAATCTTGAAAATTTGGATAGGGAAAGGGTCTTACCAATGCAACTCAGTGACTCACTGATTGCTTTAGTACTTACCCTTGTACAATATTTCAGCTTGGGCAAAAGAATTCAACCAAAACAAGTCAAGGTTATGCATCAAACTTGGCAAATGATATCTATGATGAAGTAATGATTGAATCAAGACTGAAATTCAATGGAATAGGCTGAGATTAATGAGGAATAACACTAATCTCCGATCTATTGATCAATTTAGAGAACTAATTGATCAATAATCTCTCATCAACAAGTGAAAAAGCATTAGCAAGTGGATTATTGAGAGATTTCAGAGATTAAGTGAAAGAAATACCTTAATTAAGCTTGAAGAAGATGATAGATGTTAGCTCTAATCCCATTGATGGAAGAATTATTCATAATCCACCATAAATCCACCATGGAGTTTGAAATATCCACTAAATCAGTCCATATGAGCTCCAATATGCTCAAATCCATGAAGAATGAATGCCCCGAGCTTGCTTGAACACTTGAATACCAAAGATTCAAGCCTCTTGAAGAAAAGCCCCAAAATAAACCTTCAATATGAGCTCCAATGTCCTCCACGAGCTGAAATCTCTACAATGTCTTCAATCTTGAAGTCTAGTCGACTTGTACATGGTACTAGAGAAGTCTTGGAGGTCCGAGAAGTCCAAAATTTGAAGAAATTTGATATTCCAGGTCAGTGGCTATGGCTGCCTTGCTATGTTTTAGGGTTTTGAACAAAGGAGATGAAGATTAGAGTTTCCCTCCTGCTGGAAGTTGTTGAAATAATGCTTAATGAAGTGCTTCAAAGCATGCAACCAATCAGTAGAAGATGAAGAGCAAATCTGGAAAAGGATTAGACCAGGAAAATCAGCACATTTTTCGGCGTAATTTTCGGGCTATTGGCTGCTCCATTTGCTGCATCATTCACCTAACCAAGGTACTCAATCTGAAGCGCAAGAGATGGAGGATCTTTGCCCCATGGTTTGGCTATGAAAATTGATCAGTAGAGAGAGAACTTGGAAGATTTCTTGGTAGCCACATTGAAGCTTTAGCCAAAAGCTTGGAAGAGAGAGAAGAGAAGCTCCCTTTTGAAAAGTAAATGAAGTAAGCCCGATTAACTCTCCTTTACCCTAGTTACCTCCAGTTTTGCATGAAATTTTATGACGACCTACCACTTTAGCCATCCTCCGCCATATCTGACCTTGGAGATCTCCAGATATAGTCTCTTACTAGCTATAGATTGTCTGCAGCACTCCATTAGTCGCTGCCTTGCACAATACTTGTCTGAAATTGATTTTGATGGAAGAAAATATGACTGAAAATAGAAGGAAAAAATGGATCAAATACCAATGCTTTGATACCACTTGTCAGAGAGAGAACTAGAGAGAGAGAAAAAGGAGAGAGAAGATTGCAGAAAAGAGAGAAAGAGAGTGATGAGGAGAGAGAAATACTAGATTTGGAGAGAGAAAGACAAGAAAGAGAGAGAAGCCATGGAAGCTATGAATAAGATGGGAGAGAAGGATAGTAATTGTATTAATGTGTCAAAAAGAAATGAAAAATTACATGTCCTCTCCTTTTATACCAATGTCAGTGTGACATGGCATAATATCAATATTATTTTTACACTAAATCCTTATTCCCAGCTTCTTACAACTCACATGATACACATTTTTGAACCCCCTCCCTTATTTGTATAGATGGGGAGGAAAATTAATGGGGGCCAACCCCTAATATGGGCGAGTATGGGCCTAATATATAGACTTATGTACTATTTGAGCAAACCCCACACCCTTGCACTAATGTGATTCTGTAAGTATCCCATAATGAATCCCCTAAGGACTCTGTAAGATCATGACTTGGAAAAGTGGACTTAGTACCCTAAAAAACAAAATATTGAGGCTCATCATACCCTTTTATAAAACGATCCAGGTCAGTTTTGTAAATTAATAATACCCTTCTGTAAAAATCATGTATACGAAATATAAAACTTCTGTGAATAAATTTATACATCTTAAAATATATCCTTCTGTGAGTGTATATATGTAAGCTTACCTTTTTTATATTCCCCTTTTTTGAACTCACATGATATACATTTTTGTACACAATGACAACCCCAAGCATCCTCTTATGGCTTTTGCACACCAACAAGTGTTTTCATATATGGAATCCCAAACTCCTCATCTCTACTTAAAGACATATGAATCAACATCAATATGAGAGAGACCTGATGATACATCTATCACAATAGTAGGTGAGTCCCTAACCTTCTCTTTATATTTTCTTGACATTTTTGTTATACTTGGTGGTGTAACCTATAGCCTCAATCTATCACGCCAAGGTGGTCTATCAATAAAACCGTGACCAGGAGACTCTTGTGGTCCCCTCAATGTGTGTGATTGCTGATATGTTTTCTATATAATCACACTCTCATACTCATCAACCCCAACTGCATTCTATACATTACCATAGCAGCTACTCATTTCATCAAAAACAACATCCTTGCTAACTCTTAACTCACGTGTAACAAGATTATAACATCTATATTTCTTATGCTCAATAGAATATTCAATAAATACACATTTTTTGCTTTGGGATCAAAATTACTGTGTAACTCATCAAGAATATGCACATAAGCAATACATCCAAGTATTTTCAAATAGAAAAAATTTGGCTTTCTACCTGTAAACTTCTCTTCGGTTATCATATCATATACAGTAGTAGTGGGTGTCCTATTCATAATGTATACAACAGTAGCAACTGCTTCATCCCAATAGTAATGAGGCAAATTTCTTTTTGATAGTAATGCACAAGCCATCTTTGCAATATGTCTGTTTTTTTTCTTAGCAACTCCATTTTGTTGCAGAGTATAATTAAATGTATATTGCCTTTGTCTACCATTTTTTTGCAAAATTTTAGGAGACTCATTGGAGAGATATTCTCACCCTCCATCCAATCTTAGGCATTTAATATGCAACTTATCTCCTTCTCAACCAAAGGCTAAGCTTTTAAAGGGAGTGAACATCTCACTTTTCTCACACATAAAGTAAATCCATACTTTGCAAGTATAACCACTCAATGAAGGAAATATAATACATGTAACCACTCAAAGTTGCAATCTTTGTAGGACCCCATACATTAGAATGCATCAATTCAAGTGGCTTCTTACGTACATGATTTTCATTGGAAATGCATGCCTTGCTTCCTTTCTTAGTTGACATGCTTCACATACTTTGTGGATCCCATCAACTCTAAACTTAGGCAAGCTATCCACAATCTATTTCGATTACATGTCTTTCACCCCACTGCACATTCACATGACCAATTCTCTTATGCCAAATTTTAATATCAGTCTAACCCCTAAACCTTATACAAATATAGTAGTATCCATTTCAAGTAGGTTCACATCAAGAGTAGACAATCTTCCAATACATTTCCCTTTTGCAATCAACCTCCAATTATTTTTTAGATCTTTTACATAGCAACCATCAAATGTGAACTGAGCATGCAATCAGTGTTCTACCATCTAAACAATGGAAACCAAATTTTTTATAATATTTGGTACTTGCGGCACATCAACCAAGTGCACATGCATGGAAGGCCACTTTTGTTAGTTTGTCCATCTTGTATACTCAAAGGAACATTTCCAACATGAGTAATAGGGTGAGTTGTATGATCCCTTATCTCCACATAGCCCGGGGACTTTGGATTGTGCATCTCTCTAAACCACTCTCCATGAGAAGTTATGTGATTAGAGGCACCTAAATCTATATACCATATATCATTCTTTGATGAACCATTTTCAATCATAGTATTCATAAAGTGCTACATAATAAACAATTGTTCACTTTTGTCATCATTGTTTTTGCTACTTAATGCATACTTACCTTGTTGCTTTTTTCCATTTCTAATTTTAGCTTTCTTTTTGAAGCAATTTTTAGAAATGTGACCCTTCTACACAACACCAATATTCTCTATTATCACCGCACTTTTGTAGTCTATTAGAATCTGCAACTTGTCCTCTTTGGCTCCCCCTTCCTTGAGATTGTCCTCCTCTATTTTATTGTGCATCACAACCTTGACCACAACCATCGCCTTGGCCTCTACCACGATCTCTATCTCTACTAGTAGAGTAAAACACTTATTCAGACTTGATCTTGCTTTAAGAAGAAGAGGAATCCAAGCCAAGATTCTTCTCCTCAAGTAACAACATAGAAATCAAGTCTTTAAAATCAAGGATATCATCCCTTGTATTCATAGATGACCTGAAGCTCTTGTATTTATCTCCAAGTCCATTTAAGCATGCTCACATAATATCATTATCATCAACTACCACATTGATAGACCCAAGAGCTTCCACAATACTCTTGATCTTCAAGGCATAATCATTAATGGACAAGTTTTGTCTTTTCACTTGATTTAGCTCTAACTTGAGTTGTAACTTCCTGGCCTTTGTATTTACAACCTTGCCAAATTCTTCCATACAATAGTAGGGTTTTCAGATTCCTACAAATAGCCCATCATGCTATATCTAACAATGGCAGACATCCAATACATGACTTTACTCTATGTCTACTCTAATCTTTCTTGGCCTTTAATTATTTTATAGTAGCATTTCATGTAGGAACTTCAAGTGCTACTACCATGTCTCCTTCAATATAATTCCAAACTTCTTTGCTCATTAGGAAATTTGCCATCCTGAACTTCCATGCAAGATAATTGTTCTTGTCATACTTCTCAGTTGAAAATCTATCTGAAGTTATCAGACACATTAACAAAATAGAAAACCTTGCAAAAACCTGCAATCTGCAAGCGAGTTGATACCAAGTATACCACAACTAAACATACAAGCTTTTTCATTAATAACATAATACTATTTGCAAATCTATAATCTGTATGCAAATGCATTTTGTGTTTGCAACCCATCAAACTCCTAAAACCTTATAAGTTCAAAATCTATAACCTCTGCACTTGAAACGAGGGACAGGCAGAAATACACTATTCTTCCTTGGAGTCTTTGTTTAGGGTTTCAGGACAGGAATGGTTTTTCTGTTGTAGTAGCTTGTAGATGCAACAATTTGTCAAAATATTTGATGTCCAAGAAGCTTATAAGCCAAGGTTCAAATGCCCTCTATTCACAGGAGCAATGGTGGCTCGGAGGAGGAGAATGAGCAGTACGACTGGAATCAAGTACATAATTACAGCGACCACAAATTTCACCAATGTTGAGCTCTAGATGGCCTAATGCCAGGGAGTGATATGGGAGGATGTTGCATAGAGAGTCCAACAAGAGATCTTCAGAAGGGAGATAGCTGAGATTTGGCATGTGGAGCTCTATGAGTGCTCTAAGTAGAGAGGGTCCTCCAGGCTATGGCTGCCATGAAGAGTAAAGTGAAGATAGAGGTGGAAGATGAGATTTTCAGGTGGAACTAAGCTGACTAGAGATGAAGAGAGACTGGGGGAGAAGAGAGGAGAGCTAAGCCATTCTCAGCTAAGCTCTGATACCATGTCAGAAAGAGGGATCTGCAGTATGACAGGAGCTATGGAGGAGGTTGGAAGATGAATACAAGACTCATGATGACATAGACAATGGATTGACTGTTACACAAGTGAATTAGGTCCCAAGATGGAAGCTTGGACTCATAAACACAATCGTGTGTAAGAGATTGACAATGACAATGACATTAATTGAAAGAAGAAAGCATCATGATATATTGCATCCAACTCTATGAAAGTGATAGTCAAGTACAATGCTTTATAGTAGTTGGATAGTAGCATTCTACCTCATTGTGCATATGGGATTTAGGGCATCTCTTCCTGGAGCATACATCATTTGTCATGTCTTTCAACAAACAAGAGACAATATGATAAAGAGAAAGGAATATGCAAGTGAGGCAATTTGTGTATGTGGTTTTGCTCATGTGTGCACAATTCCAGCACTAATACATTAGGTTGTGTAAATAAAGCACATGTAAAGAACTAAGAGAGGGGGATGTGAATGTATACATGCATGTGATTGTATATGTGTGCAATTCATTGAGTAACAGTGTAATAATATTTTAGTCCTAATATTAAATATTTGAAAAGTTTGAAAATAATAGATATAGCACCTCTTTGTAATAATTTCAAGTATTTTTGCAAAATCTATTAGTGTATCAAATTATTTGATTGTTGAAAGTTTCAAGTGTGGAATGGTACAGTCTTGGAGGGATTAACTGAATAGTGCAATATAAAATTGCATTTTATAGGGGCTATGAAGCAATGGCAAGGGTTATTATATACCTAATTGATTGAGGATGAGAGAGAGCACAATTGAATCTAGTAAAAATATTTGTGTTGTGGTTTCACTCATGCATGCACAATTGAAGTACTAATATATTAGGATGTAATTGCAAAGCATATGCAAAGAATTAAGAGTGTAGAGGAATGTGAATGTATATGTGCATGCAAGAGTACATGTGCATAATTGAACAAAAAACAATGTGATATTATTACCCAAATATTAACTATGAAAAGTGTTCGCCATGATGGATCTTATATTGACCTTAAACCCTTGCAAAATTACAAAGGTCATTGTAAATGGATACATAACTTCAATCCATGTGTGAGCCTAAACAAATGAGAGAGAGAGAGAGAGAGAGAGAGAGAGAGAGAGAGAGAGAGAGAGAGAGAGAGAGAGAGAGAGAGAGAGAGAGAGAGAGAGAGAGAGAGAGAGAGAGAGAGAGAGAGAGAGAGAGAGAGAGAGAGAGAGAGAGAGAGAGAGAGAGAGAGAGAGAGAGAGAAGAATTGCTACGTGAGAGAGAGGGAGGGGAGGAAATTGCTACTTAAGACACACACACACACACACACACACACACACACACACACACACACACACACACACACACACACACACACAGAGGGAGAGGGAGAGGGAGAGGGAATACTTCAGAGAGAGAGAGAGAGAGAGAGAGAGAGAGAGAGAGAGAGAGAGAGAGAGAGAGAGAGAGAGAGAGAGAGAGAGAGAGAGAGAGAGAGAGAGAGAGAGAGAGAGAGAGAGAGAGAGAGAGAGAGAGAGAGAGAGAACCAACAATGGAGATGGTGGTGGTGGAAGCTGTGTAGATGGTGGTGGAGGTGGTGGTGGTAGTGGAGATGGTGGTGGCAATGGAGGAGCAGTAGTGGTGCTTGATATATACCCAAGAGAAAAGGAGGAATAAGTAGACTATGTGAAATAAGAATGAAACATTGCCCAAAAAAGCTCACTCAAAAAGATGGTTTCTTATACACACTCTTGCTATCGTTGATAGCAAGTCTCATAAAAGAGAACTATTTGTAGAATGAATGAAGTGGTATGCACATGGATTTGGTCACATGAAGCTAACGTAGACGCGTCAATTGAACCCTTAGTTCTTTTCTACTCATCTAGACAAGACTAGATGACACTTTCAAGTGTAGGATTTGGTACATTTGTTAGAATATTCACAAGAGTTGGGAAGGCTTTCCTTACAACTTTTAAAAGGTTTGAATGACATCTTGTTCAACAACTTGAGCTTGAACTGGCTAGTAGCCCTTTCATGTGGGAAATGAACCTCTCGAAGTCCTCTCCTTGCTTGTATTCCAAGCTGAAGAACTCCATGGCCCAACACAAAACATCATGTTGTTCTAGATTGAGTCATTTTCAAAAAAAAGAGAATGTCGAGCTCTTGGCTACCCAATGTCGACATACAATTGCACCCTAAGTTGAGAAGAAGGTTCCCAAAAGAAACCTTGTGAAGATATTGCCTCCTTTCCTCTCCCCAAGTCCTCTATTGGGACCGGTGGTTAGAACTGGCTATAGAGAATAAATGGATAAGATGAAGAAAATGAGATATTCTTGTGCACTTAGGTGAGATAGGATTAGGGAAAGCTTAATGGATCAGAGATGCTTTGATACCATGTTGGAATATCAAAGTTATAGCATGGAAGATGTGCACAAGAAGGAAAATGAGAGCTCACAAAGTACAAGAATAATATCTTGCTTATTCAATTGCTCATGAAAGTACAATAGGTACGCTCTCTCTCGTTTCTTGAGAGTGACCCTTGGCCATGTTTATATAGCCTTATTGGAGCTAGGGTTAGGGTTTCCCTTACCCTTTGGTCCATTCACACCTCACCTTCCCTCATGCACCCTTTCTTACACAAGGCTCCCATGCTATACTTCTAACATGTGATATACTTTTACAAAATGTCCCAAAGATGGTGGCAGCATGCCTTGTTCTATACAATATATGCATTGTGCATAGAGATAGTTTTGATGATACATGTATACATGAAGCAACAACAGAATAGATAGTTTTGATGATGCATGTATATGTGAAGCAACAGAACTTGAGAGAGAAAGTAATGCACTTCAGTAGGACATGGACCAACAAAATAGTTTGAGAAATGAATCGGCACAAGTTGCTAAATTAACTATCATAGATACCATGCAAGCAGTTCAAAGAGCTCAATCATCAAAGTTGGCAATAGGATCCAATCAACCAAGGGGAGTAGCTTGAAGGGATAATGTTGCTTGAACCACAGAGAGAGAGAGAGAGAGAGAGAGAGAGAGAGAGAGAGAGAGAGAGAGAGAGAGAGAGAGAGAGAGAGAGAGAGAGAGAGAGAGAGAGAGAGAGAGAGAGAGAGAGAGAGAGAGAGAGAGAGAGAGAGAGAGAGAGAGAGAATGCTAATGTGAGAATGGTATTTGGAGATTTTAACTTTGTGGAGGAGATCTACGATGAAGATAATGAAGACTAGAATTTTCTTGCATTTGCATTGTAGGTGGGAAGGTGGAAAGAGGGGTGGTGTATTAATTATTTTTTCCTCTTTCCACCTTCCTAGAGAGATCTAGGTAGATCTATGCCTCACAACATCGTGGAAGGGTTCAACTTCCCTACTCTGTATTTATTGTTTGGTAAAGTCAATGCCTCAATTGTAATTAATCAATCAATTGAAATTAATTGTATTAGTTTTGTTAATTTCATGCATTTTTTGTGTGTTAATGGCATCATTGTATGCTATTCATCAGCAATTATTGTGTTAATCAAATATTTAAAGTTTCAATGTTATGCCAATAATGAGATTAATGTTGATTATTATGTCACTAATATGGGATAAACTAATGCACATTGAGATTTTGAGGGTTTAATTTGGGCAGTGGATAGCTGTTGGGTGGTGTGTAAACACTTGTAGATGGATGGTGGATGGCTAGAAAAGTGTCCATTGCCTAGTGTGTACTTGCCCAAGTCAACTTTCTCTATGTCCACCAACTAGGTGCAAATTGGGCAAGTGGTGGTGGTGTGTGACCACCTAAGTGCATGGCAAAGGGATGGCAAGATTTGATCCCCTATCAATTAGTTAGGGGGATAGCCTTTAAACCAATGGGCATAGCAACTTTTCTTGTCAAAAGTGGGCACCAGTTAGATTGCACATAGCCGTGGCTAGGTAGGGCTTTGTATAATGAGCCATGGCCTAATATGTGTCCATTTTAGACAGACTAGTGCTCCGCACTAGTACCATGCAAGCATGGGTCTTCTTTACCACTAGGATTCACACCTAGTTCTCAATATGATGTGCAAGATAAGATACTGTACGTACTCCATGTAGTTCAAATGTAAACATTGGTTATTGTGTATTCTTTGAGGCATGTAATGGCGGATTATCCAAGTTTATGAGACAACTTCTCTACGTGAGCTAGGATAAGAGCAATCAAGTAGAGTGTTAATAAAGCTTCAGTGAGTGTGTGTGGGTGTGTTTTGATATATACTTGAATGTTTGCATGTCTATGTATGACAGCCATATTAGTGTTCCAACACCAACAATCATGTCATCTATGCAAAACAGACAATGCTACGGTAAATTGGTTAGATAGATATATAGATAGATAGATAGATAGATAGATAGATAGATAGATAGATAGATAGAGAGAGAGAGAGAGAGAGAGAGAGAGAGAGAGAGAGAGAGAGAGAGAGAGAGAGAGAGAGAGAGAGAGAGAGAGAGAGAGAGAGAGAGAGAGAGAGAGAGAGAGAGATTTACGAGAGAGAGAGAGAGAAGAGAGATGCCTCTGTGCTACGACTTGCAAGCATGGTCATGAACTCCCAAGACTCCACTTGACTAACACCTATTATCAGGACAATGAGTGAGTTAGAGAAGTCCATTGACTAAGAAGTATGTTATTTACCATTATGTAGACAAATCATGAACTCTTCCACAAGACAAAGCATATCCCACTTTCACACTCTATGCCAAAAATCCCATGACATCATGCCTACCAAGCAATCCTACACATCATCGTGTTGCTCAATAGGTAGGGCCACAGTCCTCATATCCCTATGTAGCTTTCACTTCTATGGCAAAGGAGACATTCAATGCACAAAGAGAGAATGATAGTAGCACCAAGTTCCTCTATAGTGCCAACATGAGTGCTACCCTCAACATGAGTGCTCGAGTGGCCCCGCCCAATTCCAGATTCTATGCCATCATATATGAGAAGAAGAAAGCATTCCAACTCCATTGCCATTGTAGTAGGAGTTGATGTTGCAGCTTTTGTAGTCCTCTTTCTTCGATGAAAATGCTGAGGTTGATTAGGCAGCAGTTGACATCTCAAACTCCAGGTAAGTTTCTATTCCAAAACTCTGCCATCTCTCTCGTGTCGTAATTGATCCTTGTGCAAAGAGAGAAAGAGAGAGAGGGGCAATCCTTTTTGATTAGGTATTTGTTAAATGATGTGGATCTAGGACATGACACAAGCTATGGTGGATCAAAGATGTAAACCAAGTTCATAATGACATGGACAAGTAGAGACAAACTATTACACAAGTGAATTAGGTTCCAAGATAGATTAGCTTGGACTCATAAACACAATCTTGTGTAGAATCGACAATGACAGACACTTAACTGAAAGTACAAAGCATCATGACATTGTTTTCATTTCATAGTCAAGTACAATGCTTTATAGGCTTTGAGTTGTTCCACTCTCCTCACTGTGCATATGGGATTCAGGATAGCTCCTTTTAGAGCATACATCATTTGTCTATTTCTCAACACCCCCCCTCAAATGATGAGTCCCTTCACTTGCTGGCTTTTGCCCCCCCTTCATGATAACATGGCCCGGAAGACTAGCTCATAGGCAGCCTAGTCAAGTTAAAGCTTGAGACTTTACATGTTGGCAAGGGTTGTACAAATCAAATTCACTAAGGAAAAGAAAGATCCACTATGGGAAAAACATATGAAAGATACAATGAAAGTTCTTCAAAACAATCTGTCAAAGTTGTTGATGGTAGTGGAAGCATATTCTTCTTCTTCTCCTTCTTCCATGAATTGGTTCTGGTGATGATCACTTTGCAATTGTTGGGCTCTCTTCTTGTGGAAACATTCACTGGCTACATGGCCAATCTTACCACAATAGTGACATGTAATCCAATCCTTGTTATTGTTGTTGATGAATCCTCGACCTCTTCCTTTAGGTCCAACAGCTCCTTTGGTGTACAAAAGATTGTCCCTAGATGATGAGACATTGTCTTTTGCATTCTTGGTTTTTACTTTGCCTTCTTCATCGAGTAGTGAGTGCTCAATATCTTTAAGTGTGAGGCTTTGAACATTACTCAAAGTGGACACAAGATTTTCATATGGATCCTTGTTTACACTTACAAGCAGTACGGCTATTGCTTCATCTTCCTCAATATTCTTTTTAAGAGATGCAAGTTGAGTTTTTAAACTCTTAAACTTATTAATGTGTATGGTCATAGAAGCATTGTCTTTGATATCCAGTTTATAAAACTGCATGAGAAGTTTTACCTTTGAATTCTTTGCTTGAGTACCAAACATTTTATCAAGTTCCTCCCAAGCGGTTTTAGCATTTCTAATGCCAGATATATGATGCAGCACATCATCACTTAATCCCCAAGCAATGATGCCTAGTGCCTTATTATTCATCTTCTTCCATTCTTTGGATTTGAACTGGTCTTCTTCAACGAACCCGTCTTCATCATCTTCCTTCTTGTTATCTGCATCATCTTCAAACAAGTCCCATAAGTCCTTTCACATCAGGTGGTACATGGTCTTTTCCTTCCAGGCATGGAAGCTTTCTCCATTGAACTTTGCTATTTGCTCAAGTTCTGCCATGTTGAGCAGCTCCAATTAACTGAGAAAAGACTAGTAAGGGGGATTTGTGAAGTGTCACAAGGAGGTTAGTGTCAACTGGCACTAGTTGAGTATCAATAGATACTATTCTTGAGCTTAGTATTGAATGTCGGTGCTTGATCTTCTTCTTGCTTGTTGATTTGAAGTGTTAATCTTGCTGGAAACTGAGTTCAAACTCAGATAAGAGTGGCAGTGTGCGCCCTAAGTTGAAGGGAATGAGAAATTGAAGAAAAAATGAGCTTGCACCTTGATGGCTATGGCTTCCTGGATTAGGGTTTTGACCCAGGCCTGGTTTTTTCCAGATATCTAGAGCTAGAGTTGATCATTTTGAAAACTTTTTTTTATGGAAATGTAGCTTACTCCATGCTCTACAAGAGCCCCATGAAAATCATCAAGATCGGGTACAGCAGTATGCGCGCAAATCAGTGAAACGTAACCAGGCGCAGTTATGGCAGCAACGTCAAATTTCAGCAATGCCAGGCTTGTAAGCATCCAATGTCAGGCTTTGATGTGATAGGCAGAAGCTCCTTGAGTAGAAGAACAATCCTCCTGAAGAAAGCACACTGAAATATTGCCTGGTTTGAGAGATATGAGAGCTCAAAGTGAGGTATGTCCTGCAGGCCACAAACTGGGGCTATGGCAGCAACTGACAATAGTGACAATGCTGAGGTCCAGATAGCCAAATCTCATGGATTGATGTGATACAGGGAAGCTTTGTGAGGTGGGGAACAAATTTCCAGAAGGAAGCTTAGAGAGATTTGGTATGTGGAGTGAGATACAGGAGCTTCAAGATGACAGGGTGCTGCTGGCTATGGCTGCCATAAGGTCCAATTGAGATTTGAAGTTGAAACTGAAGATATGAGCTGAATGTGGGCTGGTTAGAGATCACCAGAGATGAAGGGAGACTAGAGATTCAGAGTGTGAGTTGTGCCATGCCCAACTGGGCTCTGATACCATGTTAAATGATGTGGATCTAGGACATGACACAAGCTATGGTGGATCAAAGATGTAAACCAAGTTCATAATGACATGGACAAGTAGAGACAAACTATTACACAAGTGAATTAGGTTCCAAGATAGATTAGCTTGGACTTATAAACACAATCTTGTGTAGAATCGACAATGACAGACACTTAACTGAAAGTACAAAGCATCATGATATTGTTTTCATTTCATAGTCAAGTACAATGCTTTATAGGCTTTGAGTTGTTCCACTCTCCTCACTGTGCATATGGGATTCAGGATAGCTCCTCTTGGAGCATACATCATTTGTCTATTTCTCAACAGTATTCAGGGGAGAGAGAGAGAGAGAGAGAGAGAGAGAGAGAGAGAGAGAGAGAGAGAGTGTGTGTGTGTGTGTGTGTGTGTGTGTGCTTGAATGCACAAAATGACTTTTTCTAAAGCATGCAAATTGAGACATTTTTATATTTTTGAAATTAAAAATAAAATTTAATTATTCTCTCAAAGTTTTTGAGATGCATGCCAGATAAAATTTTGTCAGGTTTGGTAGGAGCTTCGGTAAATGCAAAAATAAGAGATAGTATAGATATAGACTAGCATTATGTGCTAGTACTTGTGAAAGTGCATGTCTTAAGGGCAGCTGCAACACGATGTTGTGCAAGCATGGGTCCTAAGGACACTTGTAATGCCAAGGTGCTAATTTTAAGTCTTTGTGTAGGTGTATAGAGGCGAGATACACACACACACACACACACACACACACATTTGACAATTGATGTGATGGGTACAAATTTTCAATTGGGTGCAAGGGTTTCAGGGTTTTTGCATCTTTATATAAGTTTGTGCATAAGTGGATATGTGTGCATGTCCACACACACAAACACACACACATGCATGTAGACACTAGGACAAAGAGAGGTGCATATATATAGTTATTATGGATCGATTCTTTAAGAAAACATGAGAGGAAGAAAGCATTCCAGATCCACTACCATTGCAATGGAAATCGATGTTGCAGCTTTTGTAGTCCTTTCCTTCGATAACAATGTTGACACTAATTAGAAAGCATGCGATGTCTTAAAACCAAGTAAGTTACTCTTCCAAAACTCAACCATCTCTCTCTTTTGTAGTCCTTTCCTTCGATAACAATGTTGACACTAATTAGAAAGCATGCGATGTCTTAAAACCAAGTAAGTTACTCTTCCAAAACTCAACCATCTCTCTTGAATAGCTGTAGATCCCTGCATAGAGAGAGAGGGGCAATCCTTTTTGGCTAGGTATTCAGGGGAGGGAGGGAGGGAGGAAGGGGGAGAGAGAGAGAGAGAGATGGGTGGGCCCCCACGGATTAATAAAAAAACATTCTAACTACAAGCTATAGGCTCTGGCCATGTGGAGAGAGAGAGCTAATGAAAGAGATTTCTATTTTGAGAGAGAGAGAGAGAGAGAGAGAGAGAGAGAGAGAGAGAGAGAGAGAGAGAGAGAGAGAGAGAGAGAGAGAGAGAGTGTGTGTGTGTGTGTGTGTGTGTGCATGCGCTTGAATGCACAAAATGACTTTTTGTGAAGCATGCAAGTTGAGACCTTTTCATATTTTTTGAAATTGAAAATAAAAGTTAATTTTCTCTTAAGGTTTTTGGGATGCATACCACATCAAAGTGTGTTAGGTTTGGTAGGAGCTTTGGTAAATGTAAAAATAAAAATAGTATTGGTATAGAGTAGCGCTTTGAGCTAGCACCCGTGCAAGCACGGGTTTTAAGGGTGACTGCAACATGATGTTGTGCAAGTGCATATCCTAAGGACACTTATAATGCCAAGGTGCTAAATTAAATCTTTGTGTAGGTGTATAGATGCAAGAGAGAGAGATTTGACAATTGATGTAATGGGTACAAATTTTCAATTGGATGCAAGGATTTAAGGGTTTTTGCATCTCTATATAAGTCTATGCATAAGTGGATGTGTGTGCACGTGCGTGCACATATGCAAATGTGGACACTTGGGACAAAGAGAGGTGCATATATATTTTTGTTATGGATCTGATCTTTAAGAAAATATGTGGTAAGGCATAGGCAACTTACTTCTCACTCTTGTGTTTGTCACATCTAATATACCTACAATATATCTAGTGCCATAACTCAAACAAATACATAAGTGGTCACTCTCTTTATATACTTTTTTGGGAATTCCTCTTGCACTCATAAATGTTATCATATCCACACTTACTTCACCTTCCTCTCTTACTTGGCACACTCTCTCGTCCTTGAAAACATAGATTATGTTAGCCGCACATTCATCACTCAATGCTCTTCTCACATAAAATTTAATCTTCATGTATGCTTCTCACCACAATCACTTGGAAGTTGCTGCACACACACACACACACCCTGCTTGCATGCATGTATGCATGCAAAAAATCTCATTTAGAACAAGTCAAAGTACAATTCTTACCATGGCAATCACATTTTAGACTTGGCAATTGATGCCATCTAAATGATATAGTTACGATTAATGCAAGGGGACTTGGGCATGCAAAAAAGAGATTCAACGATCCTTCCTAATCTAAATCCTTAATTCCTTTACACACAAAATTTCTTTCTCAAAAAACCATTGCTTTGAAAATTTATGAGCTTTTTATTTTGCATGAAACTGAGATAACATGTTTTATTCATGTATTATTTTATGCAAACACCAATGCACTTGGCAATTTGTTAACCACTCAAGGAAAGATTGGGTTTGTAAATTTCATGATTGATTCTTTTTTCAAATGACATACATTGCATAATCTCATTATTATACACTGTTATAGTCATATCACATCACAAAGTCAAGAGATAGATTAACACTCAATTATTGTTATTGCCTCCAAAATGTTGAAACAGTTTGTTGGAACCATTCAATGTTTGAAATATGAAAATGAGTAGGATAAAACCATCAATGGGCTTGTAGATGATTGGTTTGGGCGTGTCAATTTGCTATGAAGGAGGCTTGTATGGGCAAGTTTGGTCCCCTAGCTTGGCACCACATTATTGTTGTCAAAAGCTTGGACCTACCAAATATAGACATGAATGGATTGTGGTAGTGGTTGGGAAAACAAACCCCTAAACAAATATAATCTAGATTGTTGAGTCTACCAATTGGTCCCACAATAACACAACCTTAGACATCACATACACATGACCTTATGCTTAGAGATATTAGTAGTGCACTCGCCCATCAATACTTCATCTAATACTTTCATTTTAAAGCATCACTATCCTTGAGATAGAAGGGACTAGCAACCTCCGGCTCACAAATTTAGGCTAAAGATGTGGATCAGAGGCAACCCACAAAACACCATGTCATCCGACCAAGTGCAACTTCGAGTTCAACCCGTTTCCTTACTACATGACACTTGTCACCCAGCACTTGTGTGCCATCATCATGCCCTTGAGTGGCCCACCACATTGTCAAAGGCCCAAGTTGATGGTGGCCACCTCTAAAATAACACAACCTTAGACATCACATCAATGTGTGACCTTATGCTTGGAGATATTGGTAGTGTACTCGCATGGTCCACCAATACCTCACTTGATACTTTCATTCGAAAGCATCACTATGCTTGAAAGAGAAGGGACCAACAACCTTAGGCTCAAAATTTAGGCTAAAGGTGGATTAGAGGCAACCCACACAACACCATGCTATCCAACCAAGTGCAACTTCGGGTTCAACCTGTTTGCTTACTATATGACACTTATCCCCCAGTTCTTGTACTCCACCATCATGCCCTTGTGTGGCCCACCACAACTTCAAAAGCCCAAGTTGATGGCCACCTCTAAAATAACACAACCTTAGATATCACATCCACTCGTGACCTTATGCTTAGGGATATTGGTAGTCTTACTATCCTTGAGATAGAAGGGACCAACAACCTCAAGCTCACAAATTCAAGCTTAAGATGTGGATCAGAGGCAACCTACACAACACCATGTCATTCGACCAAGTGTAGCTTTTGTTTGCTTACTATGTGACCCTTTTCACCCAGCTCTTGTATGCCATCATCATGCCCTTGAGTGGGCCCACCACATCTAAACAATCTACCTTGTTGGTTTGCAAGAGGGCAAAGATGTGCAATGCCCCATCTCCAAATTTGATGGAATGATTCCATGGAAATGTTCATGGTGTGGATGTGGCATGCCTTAGCCAAATGCACCTTCTTGTTCCATCTCATTGGGTTATGATGAGGCATGTCTTAACTAACTACATTTTCCCTACAAGAATACGAAGAATGAAGTTCGTAGTACCAAAAACATCACCACATCCCCTACTCTATCCCTATATTCCCCATCCCTGCTGTCGCTGTTGCTCCTTCCCTATCGAATGCTTGATGGTGCATGGATTGTTTGGGTAATCCTTGGTTCCTCTTCAAAAAGAAGCTGAATTGAGATCAAATGTAGAATAGAACAATTTAGGTTTTGGTAGTCTTCCTAGTTGCATGAATGCATTTAGGAATCATGGTCCCTCTAATGACACATGCTAGTTTAGAAGAAGACACATCAGATGGTACTTGCAAGGATGTGAGGGTGATGGAATGCTCTCCATAATGGTGACACCTTGACATTGATGTAGATCATTAGAGCTTAAGGGAGGGGGGGTGCAATTGCAATAGTAACAAAATAACTAGGGCTAAAAGAGTGCAAGAGGAAGCATCCATGCAAGCAGGCTACACAAATAAACAATTCTATTTGAAGAAGCAAAAGGAGGAAAGGTTAAAAATAAAGAAGATAAGCAAGGAGGACTTATGCATTGCTGTTGACATCACTGTACATGGTGATGATGCTAAACTTCGTGTTCCTCCTTATGAAGTGTTGATGATGTCACTGTACATGGGGGCAATGATGTTGGGGTTTGTTTTGGCATTCCAAATGCAAAACAGAGAGAAATATCCATGCTTCTTCGCCGTTGACCTAATTCATGGCATTCAAGGGACAATTCATGTTCGATCTTAGTGATTGGCCAGATATCTTGATGTCTAGCATTCAAGATTAGAATATGTTTTCTATTCAAGTAGCAATAGCAGTAGGTGAGGGATTAGATGGTTTCAACAAGAATTAAGGATGATAGTGAGCTCGAGGGGGAGGGCATGGCTGTGGTGGCCTAGGAGCAAGTGGATAGAGAGAGATAGGGATTTGTAGCTGGTCCACTAGCTCATATGGCATTATGCAATCTTCAACAGAGAAGTAGGAGAGGGAGAGAAAGCACGAATAGATGGGTGGGAGGGGACACAATAAGAGAGAGAGAGAATTAATGACGGATTAAAAAAAGGTGTGACTTAATGCATGGCACTTGCAAACAAGAGAGAATCCGAGAGAGAAAAGAAAGTCATGCATGGCAACTGAGAGAGAGTGCACCAAATAGTGTGCTTTTTTGAAATGCTTTGAGACGTGTGCCGTGTGGGCTTGTGTAAGGTTTGGTAATTGGCATGGTATGTGCAAAAACAAGTTGTATAGATATAGATATAGAGTACATGAGACATAGATAGATTAGTCATTGCAGGAAATCACCATTTTAATTTGTAATGTGCGTGCCTATCGATTGTCCAGGCACGTTTTCAGTGGTCCATTGAGAGACAAATCTAAGCGACACTGCTCGACACTCCCATGGAATGCTATGGAGTTTGTCACCTAGGGTTTCTTGAGTTTGCCTCACAACAAAACGTTCGTGGCTGAACCCACTAGGATCGACCTGAAATTTGGGTCCCTAGTGGTCAAGGTATCCTGATAGCATTCTAGCATCGGGTCTTGGATATCCTACTTTACGCAGAGATACCCAAGCTGAAGCAGATCCATGCCGCACTTGGTTCAAAGAGAATGGGAAATGAGAGGGATGCATCGCTTAGCCTCTCTACCTATAAGACATAGTCCCATTTCGGTCCCCCTAAAATGGCATGAATCGGGGTTCTACCCTAACAATTTCTAAGGGTCAAACATCGGTAAATCCTTGTGAGAAGCCTCCCAGTTCTCTGGGACCACTGTGCCATAAGACAGACCCGTTGGGGGTTCCACCTACCTACTTCCCTCAATAGGCGTTCTTTAGTTATTTAATTAGATCCTACCACAATTATGTGTGACATTTAAAATCAGCTTCCTTAATTAAGCCTTTTAGGAAACAGAGTTCATTCACGTAATTTATAGCACAGACACGAATACAGAGCAAGCAGTCCTTTTGACAAACAAGTTCAAACAAGCTCCTTAACTTATCTTCAAGTTAATCTTTGTCTCATGCCCATACATGAGAAATTATATGTCCCTTCTACCCTACAGAAGAAACTGGTCCAAATCTCATGGCACCACAATTTCCATCCTTTATCTAGAATAGGATCTTCCAACGCCACAGACGTTGGGGCCACGGAGGTCTTCAACTCCATTCCAGACTTGGCAAGGGGTGTCTAGAGCTCCCCTAACCCGCAAGCTGCCTAGGAGTGAAACATTATTTCCGTGGTTGGCCTTTTCACCACTCGACCTTCAGCCCGTGAATCAGCAGTGCCCTTTTCGGGTTGATCCACAGTGTGATCATGGAGGTGATCCCCCGTGCAAAAATATCCTTCCTTAATTAATCTTGTTAAGAATCAAGCACAATCAATGCAATCAATCCTAATATCATCTTCCAAGAAAACACTCCTTTATCCTCGTGGCGATTGTCATCACAGACCCCGCCACAAAGTTATATAACTAATCAAACACTTGAATGATTGTCCAAAACTGCAACCAATAATTAGTTTGGAAGCACAACTATTATGGCAGATGTTTGATCAACCATCATGACCATTGCATTTCTTCAAAAGGTGCACGAATAAGTACAATATCACTTTTCCCTCATGTTTGCTCTCCCCCTTGGGATGTGAGAGCAATACTATGCAAAATTTTTCTTAACACTCCCTTCCTTTGGCTAAGGTGTATGTTAATGTCTCTTACAACTATACAAGATGTAAGTTCTATTGATCGCTTACATTGATTGACAATCCAACATTCTTCCCAAATAAGTATAAAAGTATCAGTATTTCCTTTGACTTAAGTTAACCTATCCATTGCATCAGGTACACATGATTCTAATTAATCACAGCCAAGTATAAATTTTGCATCGCTAATTACACTTAGGTGTAAATGCATTTATCATACATAGATGAGTGCAATTTATTTTTCATAGTTTTAACTCTTATACTTGAATATGCATCCTACAATTATAAAGATGGAATTCATCCCTTTCAAATGACCTATTCTCATGCGGCATAGTACAGTACCTAATGTTTCTCATGTGGGAATCAAAGTAAGCCCATAACAATTTGGGAATGTATTACTTATATCCAGTACCGTAGTTGTATTAACAGGGATAACCTCGCCGGAAGCTTTGTTGCTAGTTGTGGGATTGCCAGGAACTTCAGCAGCCTCTTACTCAAATAGTGGGGCAAATGGAGGGAATAAGCTCGTGGGGTAGAGGCAAAGGGAAGGTGTGTGTGGTCTCCCTCTAAGGAGGGGAAAGAAAAAGGGAACCTTCTAGAACCTTCTCTCTCTCTCTCTCTCTCTCTCTCTCTGTGTCTGTGCAGCGCACTGAGGCATCCTACTCTTTATTTTGATGGGGGGAAAAGGGCCACCCACCACCTGTCAGCGTACACATGGCGGCGGGAAGTCCTTAGCCCCCCAGGTGGCCCGCGGACTGGGCGAGATGGCCAGGGGGTAGGTCACGTGGCCTTCTCCCCTCATCATTATCATCTTCATTATATTCTCTTCTCACCCCCACCACCTGTTGGGCATCGACGAGGGGCAGAGATAAAAAAAATTGCATTCTTATTAACATAAAATTTTAAATCCCCACCTTAACATAAAATGTTATATGGCCTATAGAGTGGGTTCATGCGTAGGAAGAAAAAAGAGTACTTTCCTCTTGAATTTTTGGGGTGCGTACGCAGGGGTGATGAAGACACAATTGATCATAAGTGCAGAGATAAAACATCTTCATGTTTGTTTGAGTCCAATTGCAAACTAGTAAAGACTTGTGGAACCGTAGCAGAGGTGACAATTAATCTTTAATATCGGAGATTTACACAATTGCCAACCATAGTATTGCATGTGTGGGGTATAGAGTGCCCAACGGAGTCACATGGTGGCCCATGTGAAAAGCGATTTGGGAGCGGACAGCCTTTTACAGCTTTTAGGGTGCCCCAGCTTGCAATTTTGAGATATCATATGAGTAAAGTTTTAGGGTGCCTTTTCATATTTAATTTGATTTTATATAATGTATTTTAATTTAATTTAATTTGAAGGAAGTCACCTTCTCACCCTCTCCCTTAAAATGGGAGACCTGCATCTCTGCAGGGTGACCTTCTTCTTCTCCTCCTCCTCCGTCGTCTCTGTAACATCAGAAGAGAGCGCCGTGAAGACGTCTTTGCACACGCCTTCTCGAAGCCTTTTCCCCATTCCTTCTGTAGCTTCCTTCCTTCTTCGTTCACCATGAGAGAGTGCATCTCCATCCACATTGGCCAGGCCGGCATCCAGGTCGGAAACGCCTGCTGGGAGCTCTATTGTCTGGAGCACGGCATCCAGGCAACCTTCCAACGCTTCCTTGGTTACGCTTTCTTTTGTCTTTCAAAATGCAATTCATTTCCAACTCAAGTGCTGTGTCCTGATGTCGGGATGTCTGTCTATGAAGACGTACAAATGTGTGTACACGCTTCGCATATTTGTTTCATTGGTATGCCATTAGTTATTGAGATCCTTTCAGCCATGTATTTGGAACCTAGAGTCACCGCATAATAATGTAGCTTGGTCCAAAGGCTTCCAGATCTACATTTACATGATATGAAAGGCATTCACGGTCGTTAATCTGTGTGTAATTTTGATGCTCCATCGGTTCTTTTACTTATAGATCCACTGGTTGATAGTCTGGTAACGACAACTGTGTGTCTATTGAGGGCACTTATTCATTAAAGTTTGATTTGAACTTTTGTCCCTTTGTTTTCTCATTGGACTCAGAATTATCTGCGCTTTCAGTTTGTATGCTGGTTGAATTCTGAAGTTGTAAATTTTCCTTTTTCTTGATATCCTCTATCGTCGTGTCCATGGTCTGATAATAACAATTCACCTAGCTTTTTCCAGCCTGATGGCCAAATGCCGAGTGACAAGACAGTTGGAGGTGGTGATGATGCGTTTAATACCTTCTTCAGTGAGACTGGAGCAGGGAAGCATGTTCCTAGAGCAGTGTTTGTAGATCTGGAGCCCACTGTTATCGATGAAGTTCGCACTGGCACCTACAGGCAGCTGTTTCATCCAGAGCAATTGATCAGTGGCAAGGAAGATGCTGCCAACAACTTTGCCCGTGGCCATTACACAAGTAAGTAGACTGGCATGTGACTCACTGCATCCATTTGTTTCAACAGCATGCGTGCACTTCTGCTTCTGCAGCTTAGTCTGGAAAGATTCAATGATAAGCCGATCCTTCACTGTGCACTTGTATCTGTCAGGCATGCATCATGGTTTCCTGTAAATTTTTATCACCATTGAGGATTGTAGCTCATGTATGTGTCTACTTGCAACTTTCCAGTTGGCAAGGAGATTGTGGACCTCTGCCTTGATCGGATCCGCAAGCTGGCAGACAATTGCACTGGTCTTCAAGGCTTCTTGGTCTTTAATGCTGTTGGAGGAGGGACAGGCTCAGGCCTTGGCTCCCTTTTGTTGGAGCGTCTATCAGTGGATTATGGGAAAAAGTCTAAACTTGGCTTTACTGTGTATCCATCTCCACAAGTCTCAACCTCTGTTGTTGAGCCTTATAATAGTGTGCTGTCTACTCATTCTCTACTGGAGCACACAGATGTTGCAGTACTGCTTGACAATGAGGCGATTTATGATATTTGCCGACGCTCTCTGGACATTGATCGCCCTACCTACACCAACCTCAACAGGCTCGTGTCTCAGGTCTGAAAAAGTGAAAAAGTGCCTTAAAGGAATGTAAGTAATTAATTATTCTAGGGAGCTTCTCTGCTTATGATTTGCCCATTCCTTAATTTTTACCTTGTTACTTTCCTCTTAGTGCACTTTGCTGTGTGTACCTTTGTTGCTGCTTAGACAACCATATGTGCAAAGAAATCAAGTGACATGATGCATATACTTAGTTGTATGCATGAACATATTTGCATGAGTTTTCCAAAGATACATTCTTTCCAAGGTACATTGGTGTAAATATGCGTAGAGATTTTTGAAGGATTCTTAAATTTACGTTGAGATACGAGTGTATATTTGCTCATATAAGTTAATCCTTGTGTATGATTCATCTTTCACAGCCTTTTGCATGTATGTTTCTTGTGTTTATGACTCATCTTTACCCTTTCTGCAGGTCATCTCCTCACTCACTGCCTCCCTTCGTTTTGATGGTGCTCTCAATGTGGATGTAACGGAGTTCCAGACCAATTTGGTGCCCTACCCGAGGATTCACTTCATGTTGTCCTCATATGCTCCAGTAATATCAGCAGAGAAGGCATACCATGAGCAGCTATCTGTTGCAGAGATCACGAACAGTGCCTTTGAGCCATCCTCTATGATGGCGAAGTGTGACCCACGCCATGGCAAATACATGGCATGCTGTCTCATGTACAGAGGTGATGTGGTGCCCAAGGATGTGAACGCTGCAGTTGCTACCATCAAGACCAAGAGAACTATCCAGTTTGTGGACTGGTGTCCAACTGGTTTCAAGTGCGGCATTAACTATCAGCCTCCAACAGTTGTGCCTGGAGGAGACCTGGCTAAGGTCCAGAGGGCTGTCTGTATGATCTCCAACTCCACCAGTGTTGCTGAAGTCTTCTCTCGCATTGACCACAAATTTGATCTTATGTATGCTAAGCGTGCATTTGTCCACTGGTATGTGGGTGAAGGCATGGAGGAGGGTGAGTTCTCTGAAGCCCGTGAGGACCTTGCTGCCCTTGAGAAAGATTATGAGGAGGTGGGTGCTGAGTCTGCTGAAGGTGATGAGGGTGATGATGCAGAGGAGTATTAAATGCTGTGTGCTGCTCTTTTTTTCTATATTGGCTAGCACTTAGCACTACATTTCAGGATGCACTTGTCTTTGGAAAACTGATTTGATTTGACAGGCTGTCAGTCTTTTCAAATAATTTTGGCTCCTTCATATTGTTGGATGGATGGACCATGGTTAACTTTTGAGATGGTTAGCAAACTTTAACGTTAACTGGAATGCTGGGACTCTCAAGTTGGCATAAGTGGTGTATTTTGTTCTGAGCCATTGCTCAAGTCAATTGGACTGTTAAGTCTTAAAAAAAAAGAGAGGTAGACAAGTCTTTCCAAAAAGTAAATTAATTATTTATATTGTCCCACGTGGACTTTACAAAAGCTTTTTGAAAATCTTAGAAGCTACCTAAAAGGTGCTCTCTGTCTTGGCCAGTCTATCCATGGGCCGCACTAGCTAAAGCAGCTACTGCACCAATCCTTGGAGCTAATTGGCAGAACAACCTGATTTTATCTTCTCCTATTAAAGAGGATTTCATCCCTCAAACGCCAAATTCTCCTTGTTGTTAAAGCCCTAAGTAGTTCCTAGACTTTCCTACACTCTTCATTCATATGTCCTTTATACCCTAGCAGTGTGCGTTTCTGCCTAATAGTGCAGTGTAATTCAAGCTCCATGGACTTTGTCAGTTTACCCTGAAATACATATACATCCTTGCAACCCAAAATCACATGTAGGATATGTTCCTTGGCCGTTTGACAGATACCACAAAGGGGAGAGATATGTCTAGACTTCCCACCAAATATTTAGTGGGGAATCTCTTAGATACTAACCTTCCTGAGTTGGACATTAAGTTTGAAGCATGTGGGTTGGTAAGCATACTTGAGTCTGTTCTTCCAGATACAAAACAAACCTTGGGGTTCAACTACACCTCGCTTTTGAAATCTACTTGCTGGTTAGCTGTAATACATTGGGTACATTCAAACTATACTATGCAGTAATGCCCTCAACTCCCTTTAACACATTAGAGATAGGGTTGCATATGTTTGACCATCTTTGAAGGCCCTTCCTTTTGCATCACCTATACCCTAAGTCCAATTATGTAGAATGCTAAGCTCTACACTCTTTGGCCAATGATCTTGGGCAGTCTACAGAAATGCATATGTATTCATCATCTGGGCCAATATTTAGTGGACCTACGCCTTGCACCAAAGCACCACTATAGTGCATACCTCTAGCCCAAGGCCAAAGTCATGAAGAAATCCCACTCGAATTAGGGATAAGGATCCTTGATGTTGATGATCCAAGCAAAGGTTTATGAGGTGGAGATCCTAACCTTGATCCACTCTTTGAAGACCTCTCTAGTCTCACCACAAACATCATGAAGTTAGCTAATATTAACCAACTTTGGCTAACCAAGTCCAAATCCCTCTCTCTTAAGACATGGCATTGTACTTGTGCCCTCTTAAGCAACGTGTCTAGGCATAAACTCAACTTGAAGGAGTCTTGGCTTGTGTCATCTAGATTACATTTGAGCGTGACTAGTTGTAGTGCCAAATCTATATCGAAGCCATCTACCTAGAGAAGCTTGTGGCCAAGCTCATTTTCCACAATGTGTCATAGTCTCATTGACTCTGACTAAGGAGGGCATGTATGTAGTAGGAAGTCCATCTCTCTAGGTATATTTGCACAATTTCTAGAGGTACTGTTACTTAGATGTCTAAGGGGTAAGAGGTAGAGTATATTTTAGCCATTGAGGCTTACCAAGAGGTCCTATGGCTAGCACATCTATGGTGGTAGACATTGATATTACTATTACTCTTATATTGTATTCAGATTCTATTGAGTGTTATTCATTTGGCCAAGAAATTAATCTTGACGCAAAGATAAAGCACATTGAGGTGCACTATCACTTCAACAAGGACGTGGTAGAGGAAAAGTTTGTTGAATTTCTCAAGATCTTGATTGTCGCTTGTTGTCCAGACCAAAACTAGGCTCGACACTGGCTCTAAGGCTCTAGCTAGGTCTCTATGCTTAACCAAAAACACCTCGCGGCCTCGCAACTAGCAGCGTATAGAGGATATACTCTCTAATCCAACTTATACACATGTTTGTACATTTTATAGTCCAATAGATTCCTTTCCAATTCCTCATAGGGAGTATCCAAACATAAGGATGCATAGCATCTTGTAGCACATATACAAGGAGTATCCTTGGGTTGACTGTCGTGGCCCCACTATGACTCTCGTACACCTCATGGATTGGCCCCAAGATGTGCCATT
Source organism: Lygodium microphyllum (assembly GCF_053477565.2). Classification (NCBI taxonomy): domain Eukaryota; kingdom Viridiplantae; phylum Streptophyta; class Polypodiopsida; order Schizaeales; family Lygodiaceae; genus Lygodium; species Lygodium microphyllum. Next base: position 14,258 of record NW_028229754.1, on the reverse strand, counting down.
TAAACATATAACACATACAGCACATAGTCTTCTCTTTGTATTCCAAGAGAAAAAGTATAATTCTCATTGAATCAATTCCCAAAGAAACAAATATAATAAACCTATAGCTTGGGACTTCTCATGCTCTCAATGTGGATTCGCATTTATGAAACCAAGTGCTATGCAAATCCAAGAGGAGTTGATACTCGTTTGATACCATGTATATAGAATGCAATGCAAAGGTGAATGCCCAGTAGTGCACAAATAGTTTATGTAATGAAATTAGCAGCGTGGATGTACACAATCAATTCTTTTCATGATTTTCATACTACTAGCATATTTGCTTTGTTGCATAGGGGATGTTGAGCATACTTGTGCTATGTAATCTTTTAACTTTTAAAATAAATGCGTCATATATATAGTGTTATAAAAATTAGATTTAAGTCTATATTTAGCACTCGCGACCTCTCCTCTCCCTATAGTTTAATGTTATGTTTAAGGTGGTAGGTGTAGAGAGTGTTATAATGTATTATTTTTTGTATGAAAAGCAATAAATACATACTAACATAGAAATAGAGCTAAATTGAGACTAATCCTCATGCTTTAGTCTTACCATATATCCATGGTTATATTAATAAATTTAAATACCTCTCTCTCGCATAAAATTTATTTTTTTCATATAAAATTTATTTTTGATTTATTTTAAATAAAGTAATATATTTCTCTAATTTTTTTGAGTCAATAAATTAAGTCACTCTACTTTATTTTAATATTCAATTTTACCTCATATGAACACAATTTGATTGTTCGAAATGACAAAAATACAAATTTTCTCTTAAAAATACGCTTTTCGGGTTTTCAGAAATTAACTCATGATTACGAGTATGGATTCAAAATTCTACAATACAATCCTCAAACATGTTGCAACCAAATATGAAACAAATTTTTGTTGCATATGAACACAAATTGTATCATAAATTATCAAAAAATATTTGAATTTTCATTGAAAAAGGGCTTATTGCCTTTTCTTGGGTTTTAGAAATTAATATTTGCATTTTTGGGTAGCCATTGAATCTACCATTGATCCTCAAACCACCATGCTGGCCATCATTTCTCAGGATCAACATGATTCCGTCACAATCCGATATAAGCTGGATAACCAATCTTCATTCCAATCTCTTCCCATTTACTTGAGGATTAACCACCTTTAAGAGGAGAGAGAAGGAAGGAGAGATAAAGACCAATTTTTGATTTTTTTACTCTGCATCATTCTTAGTGTGGTTTCTTGTGATTGAGAGCAAAGAATATAGGATTTTCATTCCTCAGAGAGATTGGCCCTTGATTCGAACGGGTGCAGAAATCAAAATTTTAAGAAAATTTGGAGGCGTAGAAAAACTGATGCCTCCCATCACGTTTTTTTTCTTCTTGAATCCCCTTAAGCTTCATTAAGCTTAATCACTAAAATAAATGGTTTTTTTCTTGAGTATTTACACTTGACGCAAGTGGATTTTGGTCGAACGGAGGGGCAAACAACCTTCGGTTCGTAAAGAGATTGGATGGTTGGCTTCATGTCATCGAAAACTATTGACTTGGCCTTCGTCACATGTGTTTCGACTTTCGAATCTGATAGCTACTTCATAATATGAAACCTTGCATGGATCAAATGGGGGGTCAAACAAACTCTAATCGACGAATGGAGACTTGCATTGAGTTCCTAAAATTGTAATCTATTTAGAAAACCTCCAACTCATTAATCTGTGCTTGTTTCATTTTCCATGAAAATTTGCTCTTTTTCACCTCCCGGGTCACTTTTGCACTCAAAAAATGGCCTCAAAATCCAACTCTCATTGGTGACTGTAAGTTATGCTAACTTAGCGTTTCGAATCCATGAACTCATCTACACAACATAAAAAGCATCAAGTTGCCACAAGATAAAATACTCAACAAAGCACAAGAATGGCTCTCACCCTACCTCCTAACAGAATCAAGGCATGAAACCCATGAGGGATAGGCCAACTATAACTTGATAGAGATTTAGAGCTAGTCACTAACCAACTGCTCTAGCACAGAGATGCTTAAAAGAACTTCCAAAGAAGTCATCCTACGTGGTGATTTGAACTACTTGCCTATCCTAGGACAACCAAATCAAGAACTCCTACTAGGTGAGAACTCTTATAGCTTGATTTTTCATTTTCAGATACTTTTAATTTACCACTTTTTGATACTATTAGACTTGATACTCAGTGTGCAAAGGGAGTTGAGCATAGTGATGCAAGGAAAATAGGACATTGGCCTCAGGTCCCGACTTGGTACCCAAGTACCTACCAAGCCCTCACAAGGAGGTGACACTAAATCCTTGTTTTTTCTTTGCTTACTTTCATTTTTGCTCCAACCATCCTTATTTATTTTGTCTAGCTAGACATCACCCTTAGGAAGACAAGGCATTGACCTTAGGTCAGCCCTACGTGGTGATGTGAACTACTTGCCAATCCTAGGACAACCAAATCAGAAATTCCTACTAGCTGAGATCTTTCATTTTCAGATACTTTTAATTTACCACTTTTTGATACTATTAGACTTGATACTTAGTGTACAAAGGGAGTTGAGCGTAGTGACCCAAGGAGAATAGGGCATCGGCTTGAGGTCTTGACTTGGTACCCAAGTACCTACCAAGCCCTTACAAAGAGGTGACACTAAATCCTTTTTTTTTCTCTGCTCACTTTTATTTTTGCTCCAACCATCCTTATTTATTTTGTCTAGCTAGACATCACCCTAGGAAGACAAGGCATTGATTCTAGGTCGGCCCTAGGTAACTCGTCCCCAGAAACCTACCAAGCCTTCGCAAGGCGATGATTATCTTCTCTTTGATTTTTCTTTCATTTCATTTCTTTTTCTTTTGTTCAATCCCTTTTTACATATCTCCATATACTATAGTCTTTAGACATATGTATTGTTTATTCTCTTTCTTTTATTTGACAGGCTTCTCTATTTGTCTCACAACTAGCAGGAACTCCTAGAAATAGTTGTTGGGATTAAGGCCCAGTTTAAACCCAGTGTATAGTACAAGCATTGATAAAAATGAAAATTATTAAAAGCAAGCCATTGTACACATGAATGCACCCTTACGTGCCCTAAGTATGAATACATTTTATTCCTTGTGTTCTAACATATTGTTGGTACACTCATATCGAATTGTACTTGACTCTGCTCTCTCACTCTCTCTCTCCAGCTGTCACACTCACTTCTCCTTGAATGTCTGTCACTTTGCAACAGCCGAGCTTTACAATAACTGGTATTAGAGCAAGGTTTTGCACGTTTCTCGATGCGCAGTCGATTGAAAACTGACAAAAGATGTACAACTGCTGATGAGTGAGTGACGTGTAGTTGAGTGGGTTGCAAGGCATTATGTAGTAGCAGGTCGACGACTAGGAAACAACCGCCATCGGGGTGTGAGGCAGTCAGGCGACAAGGTAAGCATAGGTGCAACAATCAGGCGATGTTCAATAGGTGTTGGTAGGCTTCAAGGAGGCAATAGTTATGGGGCAGGCACATGTGGGGAGACTAGGAGCAATTGACGTGGCATCGGGCTGTTATGGCCAAGTTGTCGGTAGACACGCCATGTGACCCGCTTGACGTGTCAATGGACCCGACGTCAGGTCTTAAAATAAATAAAAAATTTCCCCTAAAACCTTTCAATCACCACTTACTCTTGGTAGGAGTTCACGCACTGGAGGCACATGTCATAGATTTGTACAAATCTAGCCCGAAAAATTGGGGCTTCTCCCAAATTTGACATTGCTTATGCCCGTCAGTGATTTTGAAGTTAGAAATTGCAGACTTTGCATGGGGTGACCTCATTTAATTTGGGGATTTTGCCAAATTAGTCAGAATTTTGCTCCTTTGAGCAAAGTTTCTTGACTTTGGATCCCATAAATTTGGGGTTTTTCATGTATTGGCAAAATTTTGCTTAGTTGGGTCAGATTGGCTAACATTTATGTAATTTTGGTCTTGAAATTATGGGGATTTGCGCAAAATTTGGTAAATTTCTACATTTTTTGCCAGTGTGGTGGTTGGTTCATGTACAAACAACAGAGATTTATTCCTAGTTGAGAAAGAACAACAATGTATTTTTGCATGTTCAGCTTGTGCTTCTGCAGTTTAGTGCATTTACTCTTGTGTTCATGATAAAATGGTTACAACTTCATCCAATTTAGACATCAAGAGTTTGATGAAAATCAAACGGTTTGATGGTCATGGCTTTGACCTTTGAATTGTGAGGATGCTTTGCAGGAAGATAAACCCGCACTAATGTCTGATGTAGATTGGGCAAGAGTAAATAAAAAAGCTGTGGCTTACATAAAGATGGGTGTCACTGATGACACCTTGACAGACATTAAGGGTTTAGATATAGGTTATGCAATATGAGAAAAGCTGAAAACTACCTATGAGATTACCACACATGTTAATTAGGTGCATTTAATGTGCAAGTCGGTGAATATGCGACTGAATGAGTCAAAGCTTGCAACAGCTGAGCACTTGAGTGCATTTACAGGGATTCTAAATTAGCTCAAAGATGCACAATGGGAGTTTTTTAGAGGTTCACATCGGACATTTAAGTGGGAGGTTGTTGGGATAAAGACCCAGTTTAACCCCTGTGTATAGTACATGCACATTGTACACGTGAATGCACCCTTATGTGCCCTAAGTATAAATACATTTTATTCTTTGTGTACCAACACATTGTTGGTACACTCATATCGAATCGTACTTGAATCTGCTTTCTCTAGCCATCACACTCTCACACTTACTTCTCCTCAAACGTCTGTCACTTTGCAACTCAGATTTACAACAACAATTGCCTAGCAGGCTAGTAGAATAAGGTCACTAGGACTACCTTTTAAAATAGTTCTTAGAATGATTGACAATGTATTCACAGGAGGTCGATAACTACTTAGACCTCCCTAGACATACCGATAAAAATCCCCATAAACATATAACCATTCAGCATAAATGGAAAGAACTCATAAAGGAAGGAGATCACCTAGACTTGGCCACAAGAAGCATAGCACTAAAATAAGAAAACATTAACTGCACCTACACTAAACAAATACATGGCCCTCCTATCCTAATGAGAATTAAACATTAAACTCAATGGAAATGGCCATCTTGGCCTAATGAAATAAAACATGAACCACACCATTCAATAGCTTACTACTGAAAACAAACCCTTGGCCCCTACATAACTCTATTGAAGTATGAAACTAGATTAAGGATATAGGTTGCTCATGCCCTACCCTAAGTGCATCAAATTATTAGCTAACCCTTCGTCGGCGTATATGGCCAGGGGTGTCCGACGAATATGACGTTGAACAATCCTATGCATCCATGACAAAATAGGAAGGTGATCAAGTGCTACCTGACTCATAACCCAAACTAGCCATCGGCGGCCAAAATAGGACGTGTCAGCAAGAAGTCCCCATAGTAGTCCTAGACTAACTAATATCTAAAGGCAGTTGTAAGAGCCCCTCAAGACCACAGTTGAAAAAGACATCTTCAACAAAAGCAGAATTAGCTAGGGAATCCGCGAAGCAATTCCACTGTTGAGGAATCAACTAGTAAGTCACTACCTCAAAAATTTGCAACATATCCAAGATTGCACGATGGTACATGTGTAGAACGGGATCCCTCACACTATAGATCCCATTAAATTGGTTGATCACTAGTTGCGAGTCACCTTTTACTAATAAATGGCAGATATCACCATGTCGGAACCCCATGGTTAAGGCCTTGTATTTTGCCATATTATTAGTAAAAGAGTTTCCTAAATATACTCCCAATTTCATGACAATTCTACATCGGGGATCTTTAATGAGCACTCCCACACTCGCATGTTTAGCAGGCACTCGAGAAGCGTTATCAAAATACAGAGTATAGACTCAGTCTTCATTGATAGCCAATGCCATATCGATCAGCGTACTCATATTTATGATAGTCAAAGTCGATCTGAGGGAGAGGATGTATAACATGTGTAATTCCTCCTTCCTCACCAAACTTAATAGGGACACTAACAAGGACCTTGTGACAATGGTGGCAATAGACCTTAATATCCCAAGTAAAAAATCCATCTTGCCATTGAATGATATGATAACCTTTACTCCACCAGACCACTCGACCTTGGTGGTAACATTGCTCCAAATATGGATGTTCAAGATAAGGAACGATTTTGCCCATTCGATTATCTTGGTACCACTACAGGTTTAAGGTAGATCCTAGAAGACTTGCAAAGGCACCAAGTCCGATGTCAGCCCTTACACATAGGAAGGCTTCAACTTATTAAAGTTCACTTTATTTTTAAACTCTATACCCAAATCCACTTAAAGGGTTGTAGATCCATTCTTTCCTATACAAACAACCTTATGTGGGCCATCCCATCTAGGTTCTAGCTTGCCAGGGAATAACTTGCGATGAGCATCATAATATAGCACCAAAACTGACCCCTTCACAAATTTATATATTTTAGCGCGAAGGTCATGGAGGGCTTTCATCTTCTTCTTCCCTACTTCTTGATGTAACAAAGTCTGTAATCAGATTTCATTAAGATGCACAAGAGAAGTGAACCTTTCTTGTAGTGCTTTTGTCTCACCCAATGAATTATTCAAAGCAAACCTCACAATGGATATTTTGATTTCCAAGGGTAAGCCACACTCCTCCCTATATACCAGGTTGAATGGGGTATGGCATTTTTCTCTCTTAAATGTCATGTTATAAGCCTAGACAACCACATGAAGTTTCTTATCCCAATCACACTTTCCCTCGAATACTATCCTAGATAAAATCCCCACAATCTATTGTTGGTTATTCTCCACTTGTCCACTCACTTGGAGATTATATAGGGCAGTTTTATTATGTTTAATTTTTAGGGCATTCATCAAGGCTTCTATGACCTTGTTCAGAAAGTGTGTCCCACAATTAGACACTAATTCTTTTGATGGACCAAAATGGCATTGCTCCATGATAAAACTAGTTGTCTCCTTAGCATTATCCTTTATTGTAGCTCGAGCTTTAGACCACTTTGTAAAGTAGTCTATTGATACAATGATATAATGCTTCTGCATAGTTGATGAAGGATGTATAGGTCCAACAAAATCGATGCCCCACTTCTTGAATGGTAGTATAGCCATGATAGGAGTGAGTGGGCGCTTCCTGTTCTCCCTATTGTCATGTCTGTGACATGTATCACATATCTTGACATATGCAAAAACATCCTGGAAAATGGACGTCCACCAATATCTGACTCTCAAAGCTTTCTATGTAGTCAACCATCCAGCAAAGTGCCGTGCCCTCCACAAGCAGAGCCATGGCACTCCTCCAAGATAAAAAGATATAGATATTTTTTAGACATGAATAAAAACTTTAAGTATGGGAGAAATTATGCAAGGTTTATTAATGCCTACTAGCAGAACGCTATCCTTCTTTGCGCGCAAGGAATGCTATCCCACTTCGTGGTAGGGAAATAGGGAAGCGAAGTTGCCAGCAGCTTTGCTTCCCTATCACATACTAAATTTTCCATCCTTGAGTGTAAAAACACCATATAATTTTCTTCCATTGCACAACTATAACATCTATACAGTTGTAACATCTGTACAATTCCATAACCATAGCATGAACACATATTCTTCTTTTGCATCCTCGAGCATAAGAGGTCATATGCGTGCTCACTATTTTCTCTCTTTTTTGAATCTATCTTGCTATTTATTGCCAATCTCTCTCTCTCCCCACCCTTTTCACACCTCTCCTCTTTGTGACTTTTCTCACATATCTGTTACCTCTCTCTCTCTCTCTCACCTTCTCCCCTCTCTCTCCCTGTCCCTTTTTTATCTCTCTCCTCTCTCTACAACACCCATCACTTCCTCTCTCCTCTCCTTTCCACCTCTCCCTTCATCCCCTTGTTTATCCCTCTCCTCTATTTGCAACCTCTCACACCACTTTTGCATCTCTCCCCTCTCTTTTTACTCTCTCTCTCTCTCTCTCTCTCTCTCTCTCTCTCTCGTATGCACAAAAGGATAGACATGTACTTGCATTTAGGTGTATAGAGACTCATATATGCATACAACACCTCTTATTATGCACCAAACCTGTAAACTTTACCCATAGTTGCTTTGCATGTTACAATTAGAAATAACATTGCACCTGACCACAAACAAAAGACATATGAAATGCATATTTTATAACACAATATTAGTGAGTTTGGGAATCTCCGAATTCCCATTTTTTGAATATTAAAAAGGTGGCACCCGGATAACATACCCATAAGTTTCTCAAAACCATATGATGTGACCTATCATTGGAAAGCACTTGAAAAATGGAATCTATTGAGCTATAGAGTGCTCGATTTGGAGTTATAGTGCTCAAATTATGACAAATCCAAAGATTTGACCACGTGTCCCAAACTTATGGGAAATTCCCATATTCCTCAATATGGTATTTTATATCCTTGAGTGTAAGAAATCACATGCTTACTCACTATATTCTCTCTATCTTGAATCTCTTGTACTAATTTTTTTGCCTCTCTCCCTCTCTCTCTCCCTACCCCTTTTCACCCCCCTTCTCTCTCTGTGATTCCTCTCATATATTTGTTACCCATCTCTCTCTCTCTCTCTCTCTCTCTCACACACACACACACACACACACACACACATATCTCCTCCCTTTTCATCTTTCTTCTCCCTCTGCAACCTCTATGTCTTTCTTTCACCCCCTTTTTCACCTCTCCCCCTCCCTCCCCTTTCTTACTCCTCTCCCTTGCCCCCAACTCCTCCAATCTCTCACCCTTTTTACATCTCTCCCACCTTCTTACACGCACGCACGCACGCACGCACGCACACACACATACACACCCTCTCTCTCATATATACATGTATAAAATGCTAAAAATACATTTGTACCTAGGTGTACAGACACTTGTATATATGTGCAATGACCATGCACCAAACTTGTAAACTTGTATCCATACTTGCTTTGCACAATAGTTAAAAGTGCCTCTATATTATCCTTGGATATCACAATTACAAAGTCTAAGTGTATCCAAACATTACATAAAAAGCTCTCATTATTAATAATACATATAGATGAATTAGTAGATCCGAAACCAAAGTTTGTTCCAGAGATTATACCAATGCGAACAAAAAAATAAAAAATTACACAGGGAGCCTGACCAAAACAAAACTTTCTTTTCTTCGAGGAAACATGAGAAAATTTTCCACTCTCCAATACAACATGGTTAGGTGAAGCAAGTCCCTTTTCCACTCCTTGCCTTGGCGATGCTATAGGGGACATGCTATAGGGCACCTAAATTTTAGAAAGCCACAATGTAAACATAAATACATCTAATAGTTGACAAAGATTACTTAAGTTTAGAATAACAATACCTAGCCTAACATCTGCAAACCACTCGGTAGGCATTGCCATAGCTTGATGTAGCGTCACAAAGAAATCGAGGTCTTTAAATTCATACATTGGCCACCTCCTTGGTATTTTATCAGTGTGAGATCGTCGAAACCTCTTATCCTGTTTAGTTTCACCCATATGCACTCAAAAATATTGAGTATATCCACAATGCACCACCTCAATAAAAATTGGAAGTAAAATCTCTATATTGACAACATCATATAAACTCTCAATGCCCCTTGCAAGTGTTATTCTTATAATATCATACGTTGTTACAATGCGCAAGATACATTGTAGTTCCTTTTGATACTCAGAAGTTGGAGAATAGCCCTAACATGGAGTAGGCATATGCAAAAGTGGAGTAAACACTTAAATATAGTGCACGAAATAATTAGTTACTACTGAGTATATGACAACTAAATGTGGCATAAAGGCCATTTCACATATGAGCCAAGTAATGACTGCGAAGTTATCAAATTTCAACGGATACATCCCTGCAATAAAGCAAGCATACCATTGCACCCTCCAAAAAAATTGCATGCATCCTTGCAAAAAAACAAGACACCTTATTGCATCTTTTGAAGCACATCCTTGTATACAATGTTTGTTGTGACATTCACAATGCTCCCATTTTCATCTAGCAAGACTCTCACACCACATGAGGATTTCACCCTTGAAAATGCAACATACGACTATCCATGTGTAAATACCGATGTCTTCAACTAAAGACCAACAATAGACAAAGTCTGGCCTTGCAACTTATTGATGGTCATAGCAAATGCCAATCAAATAGGAAATTGCCTCCGCCTCACAGTAAATAGAAATTGCAAAGTGCTAGAAATAAAAGTGATTCTAGGAATGAAAACTCGTTCCCGTACATTTGTTCCTATTATTATCTCAACATCTATCACCTTTCTATAGAATGCCTTACATATCAATCATGTACCATTACATAGACCTTTTCCCGGATTGAAGTTCCTAAGCAGAATAATAGGTGCATTCATCTTTAGCAACAATAGATGGGGAGGAAACCTGCGCCCAAGATCTAGTGTATTTAGGTACTCTACAGAGTACAAAAATGAGCTACCATCTGTCTCTGCAATCAAATTCGCACTACAGTAATGTATAACCTCTCCATGCATCAATTGCAATGCATGATGATTCAAAGAAGCCACCCCTTTATTTTGTGTTGTAAGTATAGCATGCTTGCTGAAATATGCTCCAAAGTCTGCCATAGTGGATACTTCATTGTACACACTATCAACCAAGGTTTCAATAGAGTGTCCTTTTAATACCATGCTAGATGGAATATGTAACTTATCACAATTCTCTGTAATACCCATTCCATCCCCTATCCCTTGAATCCAACCAATAAACCCATTATCGATTACATCACCAACAGTTGACATCCGCATATTCCCAGACAACCTTAGCACCTTAACACATCGCCATAAATGAGAGTAACATAGTGTCGAATTAACAATATCTTCACGGGAGCCCTTCATCACGATATGGAGGATTTGTCTAAAATCACCTCCAAGTAAAGTGATTCCACCAAATGGTTTAGCACAACTCATAATATCCCTTAAAGTTCTATCAACTGCCTCAAATGCATACCTATGCATCATGGGAGCCTCATCCCACAAAATAAGACTCGACCGTCTCAATAGTTGAGCAAGATTGCTCTAAACATGAATATTACAGGTGGATCGATTACTTAGATCTAATGGAATTTTAAACTTCGAGTGAGTGGTAGGACCGCCCTGTAGAATCAAAGCAACAATGCCAGATGATGCAGTTGCCAATGCTATATGATATGATGATCACTGCGTAGCCTAGCAAGCAAACACTTATAAAGAAATGTCTTCCCAGACCCATCGGAACCATAAAAAAAACATCCCTAGAGTTTGCACCAATAGCATCCATAACTGCAGTATATGCAACTCTTTGTCTGTCATTCAACATTGCCTCCATAGAAAGACAAACTCTACCTTGCTCTAGTATATCATATGCATATTCATATTCTAAAATATGGTTAACAAACAACTAAGAATCCATTCAATGAGGTTCTAGCAATCCATCAAAGTCAAACAATCTTCGTCCATGTTGCCGTAAAAGGTCCTAAAGATGTAATAAAGCCTTGTTTGATGCCTCTTGGTGTAGAATTGGAGAAGATACATGTGTATGCTCTAGTTGCAATTTATACAAAATATCCTCTACCATTGGTGCCATAAACCTATCCCAAAGTTGACCAAGTTGAGCAGGCTCACAAAAGACTAAAATTGCAGCAAACAAAGCATGTAACTGGGCACCAATCTATACAGAGGCAGCTTCTCCCAAGCACATAACACACTCATCATCACCCTGTAACACGCCCTTTGCAATGCAAGATTCCTTAAAAGTATTGTGCATCACATTGCCAACAGTACGCGAATCCTCAAAAGACGTACATCCACGAGACACTATTAAGAGCATTCACAAGTAATAACACTCATCACATGTAGGTGGCACAAAGTATATTCGACCATATGTATTTCCACGCTTTCTCTTTGTCCACGCCTTTCATTGTGCATTCCACACCCAGTACACTGGGAAGTCTTGATAGCAAATAGCTTGAGCCTCTGGATGAACACGATTGCATGCAAACCACTCTGTAAGAGTGGTTTTTTAACGCCTTCATTTTGCATAACGTTTGATATATTGTCTATATCCTGAAACACCACATAATTCTCACTAGGCAAGTGCACGTGCAACCGTTGTATATCAGGTTTCTCATTGTGCAATGCATAGTCATATATTCGCAAACACGCTTCTGAAGCAGAAACATATCGTGCATCTAAATAACTCTCGATCTTGTCCACTTCACGGATGCTCGTACCATTCAACCCTGAGCTTCCAACATACTTGTACAAATACTTAACTGCTGCCACTGTTGAGCATACCTCAACATTTATATGTGCATTGTATTTCTTACTCAAGTAAGGATTGTGTGGAACAATCCATTGATTATCAATAGTATTACCCTTTATTGTGATTGTGTTTCCGCCATCCTGTCTTCTATAAATAGGATAGCCAGAGCTATCAATAGTTGTCACATTCACAAACCTCTGAGGGAATTTTTTAGTGCATTGACCATCACGCATGCAAGGGCTCTTGGGATTCAATGCACCACAAGGACCATGGACATTGCACTTTGAGATAGTTTCAAGCAAAGTTGAAAACCTTGCTTTATTAGGAAACTTAGCACAAATAAACCTATCATAATGGCATGCTTCAGAGGGTTTAAAAGGGCACTCCAAAATCAGCAAAGTATGAGAATGTGGCAACCCTTGCTTTTGATACTCAATCACACTAACATAGCCTACATAATTTTCAAACAAATTCCTTTTCAATAATGTATGCATCATATCAGCATGTTTTCTATGAAAGACCCGAGTGGCCAAATCAGGACGATCATAAGTAGTCTATCCAAGCAACAAAGCATTAGTTATCTCTGACCACTTTATGAAAGACCCGAGCTTGTCCAGGCAACAAAGCATTAGTTATATCTGACCACTTTGGATTACATGTCATTGTTATAAAGAGATCTGGTTTTCCCTTGCTCCGCACTATAGCCATGGCCTCTTGATACAACTAATACATGTGCCTTGGCCCACTAGTAAAAGAAGATAAAAACCACCCTTTTACCAATAGAGGCACCAATAACCTGTACCGGCCCATTATCCATCAATTCCATCATATCTGCCAAGCCTTTATAAAATTTCGAGCATAAAACTGATTGATTCTGATGACACCAATCCAACCTACATTGCTCTACACTACAATGAGCATCAACAATAAACTGTTGCAACAATCAACCACCACGCAACATGCAAACCTAAGGGCCCTCACGCACTTGTAGTTGAAATGCATAAAATTGCATCTGAGTAACACAATCATTATTAGACAATCCATTTACATTAACTAGAATATTAACATTACTATAAGGCACCTTTATATGCCAACCATCATCACCCATAGAAAAAAGAACACCACATAACATTGGCATTTACGCCCTATGCAAGTTTGAAATAGCAATACATCATCCATCTCGACTATAAACATATATATCTCGATGATTGAGACTATTCTCATCGCCTTGTCCTGGCATGATAGCCACAACTTTAGTTGCCACTGGAGTTGAGTATTGTCTATTAGCTTATTGAATGCCAAAAATAGTCATTCTTAAATCATGCAAGGGATTGTTTTGTAATTGCATACCCACATATCTAAAAGCTTGCACATATACATTGTATTGATGCATCATAGATTGAAGCTCCCCAAGTAAATTTGGCAATAAATTAGGCATAACACCCAATCAATTAGATAACTCATGCTTAGTATAATAAACATAAAGTTGTGCAAATCTTGGCCGCTTCTGTCGTTGCACATTAGAAAGTAGAGGGCCTATACGATGATAAATGGAGTCACGCACTCTAAAGGTATAAGAATTCCCCGCAACAGATAAAAACTCATCAACATTGGCACCAAGTGACACGAATGCAAGAGCACTATTATACTAAGCATGAGTTATCTAATTGATTGGGTGTTATGCCTAATTTATTGCCAAATTTACTTGGGAGCTTCAATCTATGATGCATCAATACAATGTATATGTGCAAGCTTTTAGATATGTGGGTATGCAATTACAAAACAATCCCTTGCATGATTTAAGAATGACTATTTTTGGCATTCAATAAGCTAATAGACAATACTCAACTCCAGTGGCAACTAAAGTTGTGGCTATCATGCCAGGACAAGGCAATGAGAATCATCTGAATCATCAGAGATAT